>NC_041397.2:161621560-161829060 GCF_900747795.2 Erpetoichthys calabaricus | reverse complement strand
GATAAACAATAGATAAGAAAGTGAATGGTGTGCCACTTCAGTGGGAAATTGCAAAAGCTACCTCACAAGAAAGGTAAAAATCAGCACTTGTCTTTAACTGCTCAGAGTAGCAGCAGGATTTGTTTCCCCTTTTGTTCATTTCTATTTTTATAGATTCCAATGGTTATTCCTCAGTGAGTTTTGTTATCCTTAATGTTCAAAAATATTGTTTTTTCTTATTAATTCATTTAACATGTTTTAGGTTGACGTTTTTGGTATTTTACAATATTTTTTCCAAAAGATAAAATAAAATCCATTTTCTTAATACCATAGTAACTTATCACATTGAATTTGATATATTGTACTTTGACTAAAATCCAGCCAGCTATGTTGTTTGACTTTACACAGCTAACCTGAAAGCATTATAGAATGTTACTGAAACCTGTCATTAAATAGCCATTTAGGCATAAAAGTTCCATGAAAAAGCAATTGATGATTACCCAATATAACAAATCTTTAAGAGAAGGTATAATGACACATTTTCATATGTTTATTCTTTTAAATGATACATGAGGTTATAATATATTTAAGTGCATTAAATTAAGAATGACGTTCTCCTTAAACAACCACAATACAGGAACCAAAAACAATCATTTATTGTAAATAAGTGACATTATGTTCCTTGTTGAGGCCTGCTTCATCAAATGTCTCTAGTAATTCATCCATTTAGCTCCACTGTGTAGAAATCTAACTGAAGTCACTTAACTGAAATTTTACAAAAATCTCACTTTTGATGTGGTATTTTTGGAATAGTTTTATAAAAAAAATATGCCATGCCATTTTACAAAATACACTTGTGCTACATGAAAACTAGCCTCAGTTCTGAGAAAGAATTAAGCAGAAAGCAGCTTCTGAAACATAACTTTCACTATTAACCTGCTGGAAAAAACACTGTAGTAAAGACAATGTGTAGATTGAAGAATGTGGTCCTATAGGGAGTAAGTAGGAGACTGGATTGAGTTTACCTAGGGGCTTACCTGAGGTCATGAATGGAGTCTACAACCATACTATGGCATATACAGTCATGGCCGAAATTATCAGCAGCCCTGGAATTTTCCTTGAAAATGCACCATTTCTCCCAGAAAATTGTTGCAATTACAAATGTTTTGGTATACACATGTTTATTTCCTTTATGTGCATTGGAACAATACAAAAAACAGAGAAAAAAAGCCAAATCTGACATCATTTCACACAAAACTCAAAAACCGGGCTGGACAAAATTATTGGCACCTTCTACTTAATATTTGGTTGGACGCTCTTTGGAAAAAATAACTGAAATCAAGCGCTTCCTATAACCATCAATAAGCTTGTTACACCTCTCAATTGGAATTTCCGACCACTCTTCTTTTGCAGACTGCTCAAGGTCTCTCAGATTTGAAGGGCACCTTCTCCCAACAGCAATCTTGAGATCTCTCCATAAGTGTTCAATCGGATTTAGATCCGGACTCATTGCTGGCCACTTCAGAACTCTCCAGCGCTTTGTCTTCAACCATTTCTGAGTGCTTTTAGAGGTATGTTTGCGGTCATTGTCCTGCTGGAACACCCATGACCCGGCTTTCTGACACTGGGCCCTACATTGCGCCTCAATACACACAGTCAAGGCATCCAGTGCCAGAGGCAGCAAAACATCCCCAAAACATCTTAGAACCTCCACCATGTTTGACTGTAGATACTGTGTTCTTTTCTTCATAGACCTCATTCCGTTTTCTGTAAACAGTAGAATGATGAGCTTTACCAAAAAGCTCTACCAGTGAATGATGAGCTTTACCAAAAAGCTCTACCTTGGTCTCATCCACAAGACGTTCACCAGAAGTATTTTGGCTTCCTCAAGTACATTTTGGCAAACTCCAGTTTGGCTTTTTAATGTTTCTGTGTCAGCAATGGGGTCCTCCTGGCTCTCCTGCCATAGCGTTTCATTTCATTCAGATGTCGACAGATAGTTCGAGTTGACACTGTTGCACCCTGAGTCTGCAGAACAGCTTGAATATGTTTTGAAGTTGATTGGGGTTGTTTATCCACCATTCGGACTATCCTTCGTTGCAGTCTTTTATCAATTTTTCTCTTCCGTCCAGGGAGATTAGCTATAGTGCCATGTGTTGAGAACTTCTTGATTATGTTGCGCATAGTGGACAAAGGAACATGAATATCTCTGGAGATGGACTTGTAGCCTTGAGATTGTTGATATTTTTCCACAATTTTTGTTCTCAAGTCCTCAGACAATTCTCTGCTCTTCTTTCTGTTCTTCATGCTTAGTGTGGCACACTCAGACACACAACAGAAAGGTTGAGTCAACTTTTCTCTATTTTAACTGGCTTCAGGTGTGATTGCTATATTGCCAGCACCTGTTTCTTGCCACAGGTGAGTTCAAACAAGCATCATATGCTTGAAATAAAACGATTTACCCACAATTTTGAAAGGGTGCCAATAATTTTGTCTGGCACATTTTTGGAGTTCTGTGTGACATGATGTCAGATTTGGCATCTTTTTCTGTTTTTTGTGTTGTTCCAATGCACATAAAGGAAATAAACATGTATATACAAAAACATTTGTAATTGCAATAATTTTCTGGGAGAAATGGTGCATTTTCTGGGAAAATTCCAGGGGTGCTGATAATTTCGGCCATGACTGTACATTGTAAGTAGTAGTTTATAAACTGCATGAGTTTTAAGATAATCTTTGACATTTTTCCTCTGTGAAGTTACCAGCCCAGATCACAGATACAGTAGACACACGTAGACAAGTCCAAAAAGAACCCAGTCTGGGTATCCCTATGAGAGGAAAAAAGATCCTGCAGCATCACTGCCGCTTTCACTGTTGGAGTCCATTCAGATACATCCCTGTTCAATTTGCTAGGGGATCCCTTCTTATATATGGTATTGGTATCACTGACCTGTACCGCTGCATCACTCCGGCTATAGAATCCTGTGCTCAGCGGCCTCCACCACTTCTTTACGGCCTTCAGGGGCGCATCCGCTTTCTCTTCTAGCCTCCCTATCACCTCCTACAACACCCGCAGGACCTGCAAGAGTGACTTTAAGTCAGCCGGCGGTGGATTCATGCTCTGCTCATACCCACCTGCCGGCTGTGAGCCACAGAGTCCCTGCGCTGCTTGCGCCTTGCTGTTGCTCCATGGGTCGGCATGCTTCAGCCACAGACGCGGATCCAGGCAGTCCCCTTCTAGCGTGCTTCTTCTGGGCGGCCTCTTCAGTAGCTGTGCTGACCTGGGCGTCCATGATAACATAGCATGTTTGGGAGTCCACTGCTCTCATGGCTCTCCTGTTTTTTTCCCCTATTTGTTGGAGAGCAGTTCTCCGGGTGAGTTGCTTGTACTGCTGTGCGTGTGTGTGCCGCTTTGCAGCGCCCTGTGCGCTCCCTGTTCTGCTGTCCCAGACTGTCCACAAAATTATTTATTTTGATGGGTCCCCTGCCAGTTAACAGCCAGGAAGTCCAATCTGGGATGCCATTGTGAAGTTACCAGCCTGGATCACAGACAGACTCACAAGTCCAAAAAGCACACACGTTTATTCTGCCCTTTTTTTTTATACAGCTCCTGACATAGTGCAGCATAGCCACAATACAGCTCAATCTTTTCTTTTCTTTCTCCCCTTCTCTCCTTCTGTCGCTGCCGCCACAACTACCACTACCGCCACTCCTCCTCCTTCTCCTTCTCCTCCTTCTCTGTCTCCTCCTCCTCCAGCTCTGTCTTCTACCTCCCGACTCCAGCTGCCCAAATGGAGTGAGGCAGCCCCTTTTATACTGCACCCGGATTTGCTCCAGGTGCTCATTGATGGTATTCCTGTAGCACTTCCTGGTGTGGCGGAAGTGCTGCACAGGCAACCCAGAAATACTCTGGGTGTGCCTGGATTCTCTTCTGGCAGCACAAATTATAAAAACTTCAGGTTGTATCACAATACTTCAGGTGTGGTCTTACTAGTGCATTATATAGTTTGAGCAGAATGTCCCTTGACTTAAATCCAACAGTTTTTATGATATAAACTAACATTTTATTTGCTTGTTTAATAGCTTCCATGCATGACTCAGTCAATGAAAATCGACATATACCCCTAAATCCTTTACAGAGGTGGCCTTGTTACCCATCTTGCATTTATAATTGATGTTGCTTTTGTCCATGTATGAGCACTTTGCACTTTTCAACATTTAAACTTCATTTTTCCAGATGTTGGATGCTGGATATCATCGAGGAGTTGCAGCGCACAGCTCAATGGCAACTCTGGCCTGTACTGGGAACTGAGAAGGACGGCTGCCAGGGCTCTGAGGGCAGATAAAGAGGCGTTTGTTAGAGGAATCTGTGAGCAAGTGACACACCATCTGTGGTCTAGTGACCCACGTCCTGCTTACAGAGGAATCGAAGCATTACGCACATCTGAATCTGTTCCTCGGAGAGTCGCAGTCAGGGCGGCTGATGGAACGGTCCTTACGGATTACATTGCAGTTGTGACCCGCTGGGCTGGCTACTTTGAGCAGTTGTTCAAAGCTGATCCTCCAGCTCGGATGTTGGATATCTCTGGGTCCATGGTTCTTGAGGCTGATCCTCCAATTAGCTGTGAACCACCCAATCTCACTGAGATTGCACAGGTGGTGAACCAGCTGAAGGGGGGGGGGGGGGGGGTTTGGGGAAGGCTGCATGGATCTGTGGTATCTGGGGTGAACTTCTCCAGGCTGGTGATAAGGCTGTCCTCCTGGCATTGCAAGCAATCTTTGCTTCCATTTGTTAGACTGGCATCATCCCAGCTGATTGTAAAATGGGACTTGTTGTCCCTATCTGGAAAGGGAAGGGTGATCGCCTGGATTGCAGCAACTACAGGGGGATAACACTGCTCTCGGTGCCAGGTAAGGTCCTTGCTAGGGATCACTTTCTCACCTACCAGTGACCGGAACAGTCTGGTTTTACAGCTAAGAAGTCTACCATCGACCGTATCATGGCCCTGAGGGTTCTCATGGAGCACAAACACAAATATCTGCAGAGTTTCTTTGCAGTCTTTGTCGATTTTTGTACAGCATTCAACTCAGTTGATCGAGCTGCCCTGTGGGACATCCTGAGGGTTTGTGGGATCCCCTTGAGGTTGCTGGATATCATGGCTGGCCTGTACACTGGTACTGTGAGTGCTGTGCAGAGTGGAGGCAGAACCTCTGTGTTTTTCCCAGTTGATTCTGGGGTTCATCAGGGGTGTGTTCTTGCTCCTACTTTGTTCAATGCTTGTATGGACTGGGTGTTGGGCAAGGTTGTGGGGTCCAGCGGCTGTGGGGCATCTGTTGGTGAAGAAAGATTCACGGATCTTGACTTTGCTGATGATGCTGTGATCTTTGCGGAGTCAATGGTGGCTCTGATCGGGGTGCTCAAGTGACTGAGCAAGGAGTCTGAGTATCTGGGCTTGCGAATGTCCTGGATAAAAACCAAGGTCCAGGCATATGACCTCTTGGGCATAGCCATCAGCAGTGTGTTTATTTGCGGAGAGAGTGTCGACCCTGTCGAGAGGTTTACTTACCTTGGCAGTGACATTCATGTCTCTGGTGACTTTTCCTATGAAGTCTGTAGACAGATTGGGAGAGCATGGGGGGTCATGAGGTCGTTGGAAAGGGTTGAGTGGCGCTCCGGATATCTATGCAAATGGACGAAGGTCCAAGTCTTTAGAGTCCTGGTGCTTCCTGTCTTGCTATATGGTTGCGAGACTTGGACGATATCCAGTGGCCTGAGACGAAAACTGGACTCCTTTGGTACTGTGTCTCTCCGGAAAATCCTTGGGTACTGTTGGTTTGACTTTGTGTTGAATGAGCAGTTGCTCATGGAGTCTCGAATGAGGCACATTACCTGCATTGTGAGGGAGCGTCAGTTACGGCACTGCGGCCATGTGGTGTTTCCCCGAGGGTGATCCAGCTTGTAAGATCCTCATTGTTGGGGACCCGAGTGGCTGGACCAGGCCAAGGGGTCGCCCGCATAACACCTGGCTGTGGCAGATAGAGGGTCATTTCCGGAAAGTGGAACTGGACCGCTTGTCTGCCTGGGAGGTTGCCAACCGGGATCCCGAGTTGTTTCGTCGTGTAGTGGGTGTGGCAATGCAGTGTACCAGTGCATACTCCCCAGCTTCCAGATGTTCACCCAGTTCTGAAGGTTGTCTAGGTCTTTTTGTATTCTTTTTGCTGCCTCCTCAGTTTCTGCCATCCCTCCAGTTTTAGTGTTATCTGCAAATGTTACATGTTTACTAACTGCACTAGAATCAGTGTCATTAATATAAATCAGAAAAAGTACTGGTACAAGGACAGATCTCTGAGGGACTGCACTGATGACCTTGCTCCATGTGGAGCATTCTCTTTTTATCTGTACTCTTTGTTATCTGCCAGTTAACCAACTGGATATCCAGGTTTGTAGGTTACCTCTGATGCCTACAAGCGTCTAGTTTCAGAATTAATCTTTGGTATGGGACTGAATCAAATGCTTTGAAATTCTAGATGAATTGCTATGCTTTGTTTTTGCCAACTATTCTGTTTCCTTCTTCAAAAAAATCTAAAGGATTGGTTTGGCAGGACCTTCCCTTCATAAACCCGCGTTGGCGGCCATTTAGAATATTATTTTTGTTTAGGTAATTTTCTAATTTATTTCTTATTATAGTTTCAATAAGAAGTAAGATTAATTGGTCTGTAATTACTAGGATCCATTTTGTCTCCCTTCTTGAAGCCTGGAGTCACATTTGCAACTTTCTAGCCCTCTGGTACTTCTTCCTGAAGTGACTGCTGAAATATGCCTAATAAGGGTTTATAAATGATATCTTTCATTTTTTCAATACCACTGGTAGAATCCCATCAGGTACAGGGGTTTTATTAATCATCAGTGTATTGAGGACTTGGAGCACATCTGATTATTCTATTTTAAAATCTGTGAACTCAGCTTGTTTTTACTTTTATTGCCTTTTGGAATAAACTTATTTTGATCCTGGATCAGAAGATCTCTGAAGTGACACCAACTGTCATTTATAGTTGTGGAGCTTTTGCTTTTCCATTTGATATTTTGTAGATATTCCTTTTCCCCATAATGGCTGCTTTCCTCATGTCACAAGTCTTCATTTTGGTGTACATTTGTGTTTTTTTAAAGATTGTCTCAAATGTTACCATGTTGTGATCACCATTGCTTAAAGTATCAGTAACTTATGTTCTTGTTACTCTGTCCTTATTGTTTGAAAAGATGAGATCTAGACAGGCATCACAACATGTTGGGCTTGAGACAATCTGAGTGAAAAAAGACTAATTTTTCCATCTGCACCATTTCAGTTTCCTCTTTTGTATTCCAGATAAAGGCTTCCCAATCAATGTTTGAACAGTTAAAATCGCCCATGACAACTATGTCAACTTGCACATAAATCTTATTAAATATATTATTTTCTAACATATTAGAACAGGGGTGGGCAAAGTCAGTCCTGGAGGGCCACAGGTTTTTGTTCCAACCAAGTTGCTTAATTAGAAAATGATCCTTGCCAATAATTTACTTTAATTGCTTAGTTAGTGCTTTAAATCTGCCATCTCATGTCATTCTCATATCCTGGATTATTTTCCTTTCTAAAGATTTCAACTAAATGATCTGTGGCCTTAAATGAATGAGTAATTCTCAGTCTTTCACTTTTTTTCTTCACTTTCCTTCCAAGTATTTAATTAAACCAATTAGGGCATGATAAATACACACAGGTGTAAATGGAAACAAGCTAAATGGGGAACTGCTGGTTTATTTTGTCATTTGCATCTTATTGCTAATAAGGAACAATTAAAAACTGAGGATACAGCTGTTTGAGACTAAAATAAGCAATAAGGGTTCAAAATCTTAACAAACGTGATAACTAAGATAAAGCAGAAGTGTTACTTGAGCAATAAGTGCTTCTTATTGAGCAATTGGGTTGGAACAAAAACCTGCATCTACTGCGGCCCTCCAGGATCGACTTTGCCCACCCCTGTATTAGAATGTGGGCCTGAATATTATTTTTCATATATTGTGCCACACCCCCTCCTTTCCTTCCTTGTGTAGCTGTCCTAAAGCATGTATAGCCACTAATATTGTATTCCTCTGTGTCACTCTCATTTAGCCATGACTCTGTAATTCCTACAATATCATAGTTCCAATTCAATACTGTTGCCACCAGTTTATGCATTTTATTTCTAATGCTTCTTGCATTAAGGAGTACACATTTTAAACCAGGAAATCTACTTTTTTTGTTTGTGGTTTGTGGTCTTCCTGTCCTGATGAATCAGCATTGCCCCTGCTACCATGTGCTGTACTATATTGTGACAGGAGGTAGTACAGTACAACTTGTCTTGCTGGTCTTTGCTAGGTATGTGGCATTACATTTGTGGTTTCTATGGTGTATACTAGTAAATTGCTTTGAAATTTATTTGAATTGCTCATTTGTTATTTAATGAAATTTATTTCTGTTCAAATTTATTTATTAGATGTAACCTTTTTTAAATATAGTAAGGCAACTTTAATAATGCGTCTCATTGAAAATTACCATTGCTAATATTTCCTTCCTGTGTTCAGATAGATCAGATTTATGGTTTTAGTAAGCAACCAAATATATTACAAAGTAAATAATTACTTTTCATAAATGAAACAATGCACAATTATCTGTTTTTCTAGCAAGATGACGCTATTAGAGTTGGCAAATATACTATAATGCACTATGCACTTGAATCCATTTTTTTAATGTAGGTGAGAAAGACAAGAAGAAAGTGTTGAGCAATAATACACAAATTTTATGATGAATGGATGGAAAATACACTATATTGTATTTGTTTAAATATACTATTTCTGTTTGTTGGTATGGTGTTTTGCAGTAGGCAATAACTTAAAGTACAACCAGTATGAGGTTGTATTTCTGCATAAAATTAAAGATCATGACCTGTGGAAAAAAAAAAATCATAGCAGCCAGTTTTTTTTTTTGTTTTTTATTTAATTTGGAAAAGCCAATATAATAAAGACTTAAAGCGAGGGTGTTATGCCAATGAAAAGTGTTTTTAAAGTGCGAGTTTTCCTGGCCCCATTACTTTAGTTTTCTATACTCTATGATTGTAGGGTGTTGTACCATATTAGCCAATATGAAGAAAATGAGAAGTCCAGAAAGTGGAGTTTCGTGGCAACAAAGGGAAGGTACTGCCATACCCAGAGACAACATTCTGAAATATAAAAACAAAAGATAACATGAATCGCACTCCCCCTTGTTATCGCCTATAACCCGCATCTTGAAGCACTTCAAAAAATTATTGTAGAACTTCAGCAAATTCTAAATAATGATGACACACTGACAGATGTATTCCCAGAATCTCCACTCTTGGCAAACAGACAACCGCCAAACCTGCAGCAACTAATTGTCCAAAGCTCCCTGAGTGAACCAACAGAATATGGTACATCTCCCTGCCTACAGAAAAGATGTATAACATATGTTCCCATTTATAATACAGATTGTGCAGTAATACCTCACTGCCAAAAAACAACATCACATAAACAGATCATTTTCCTGCAGATCATCTAATGTGGTCTACCCAATTCTGTGTATGAAATGTCCTAGCACTGCACTCTATATGGGAGAAAAGGAACAAACACTCCGCCAAAGAATGAATTTACACAGGTTCCACATTAAGCATGGCAACAGAGATGTTCCTTTAGCAGCTCATTTCAGCCGCAATGAATACTCTGAGAAGGATATCAAAGTCGCAGTGTTTATGGTTAACGTCAAGACACAACAAGAGAGAAAGGAATGGGAAGTTAAACAGATTTTAAATATAATATACTACAACATGGTTTAAATAGAGACAAAGAATATCATAACCAGATATGAGGATTGTTTACCTTTCTGACTGACCCAGACAATTTAACTACAGATCCACATTGTATGGAAAACTCATCAAAAACATTGTTGAACAGATCTTATCAAAAGATCTTGATTATATACATTGTTCTCCTCTCCTGCTAAAATTTAGCAGCTAAATTAATCTTAGGCTGGAGAGATCTGTTAATATTTTTTGAAAGTGAGCCACTTAAAGGTTTTCCAATGCTGTGTCTGTCGTAGTGTCTATATAAACACAGGGAACTTAATTTCCTGTAATACATACTGCCTGAGGAAAGGGACTGAGTTGCCTCGAAAGCTTGCATATTGTAATCTGTTCATTTAGCCAATAAAAGTGGTCATTTTTCTTGATTTCTCATAGCCTGTGAGAAATTTAATAAAAAAAACAATATAGAAGTCCTCCTGTTCAATTTCTCCAGGTACATTACTTGCTGTATCTGCCTTTTAAGTGCAGATACAACAGTCTGCAATTTTGATATTGCAGGGCCACAGTGTTTGCTGGTTTTTCTTGAAGTCAATTTGATGACCTATAGTTAATTTGCATCTGTTGTGGAACTACTGATCTAGTTATGCACCTTGCTTGCCCATTTTTGTGTGCAAGAGAACTTGCCAAAGTGTACTTTGACTGTTTTCAAAGATATCAATGAAGATTTGTAGTATTTATGAAGTTACAAACTTAAGTATGCTTCTTTTTTTTACATAGATTAGTAATTTACAAAAAGAAAGTTCACTTCTGATGAGTGTGCACAGAAGAACAGGGTCTACGTAATATTTTGTCTTTCACACCAGCGTCCAGTCGTCACACATTCGCTGCACCTTAGAAAGGTTTTACAAATAAGTAGTTTGGTTAAAGCTACAGTGATGACAATAAAAATACACACTTATGCAAATACTTGTTAGGCACAAATTTTCAATAATCAATGTGCCTAACAGCTTGTTAGATTAGGCTATATCCTTCTGATCACCATCATTCCTCTGCATTAATGGCACAATCTTCATTTTATTTTTATTCAGCTTTATTACATTTTAAAATATAAATAGGTTTACGTATTGTCCAGAATGGTCCTACAAAATATTGTCATAGCATAGATATGTATATATATATATATATATATGTGAAGTATCTATCTCTCTATCTCTCTATCTCTATCTCTATCTCTAATTTCATTAAGTTATTTTAAGCAATTTTAAATATGTGTGATATAGATACTAGGCACTAATAGTTATGGTAAATTAAGCGTACCTGGTGGTAGATTTGTTCATCTTGTTCAACAAATGGTTAGTTGAATTGAGGTTTGGTGATTGGTTAGACAATAGCATTAAATTAACTTTATCTTGTTCCTGAAAGCATTGCATTACTTACCAGATCTTATTCCATAGCACGTAATTCTGCTGAAATGCCCCATTTGCAGTTGTTATTAGTACTGCCACAAAGAGATGTGAGTGATGTATAAAAATGGTTAGATCAACTATACCTTTCAAAGATTATGAATAACAAGGTAAAAATGTGTAACCAAAAAACACTCCATTCTGTAAAACTAACATAATCAGCCAACTACATTGTTAACACCTAGTTGAAATGGTAAATAGTCTCTTGGGATTTTTCCCCTGAAGAATTAAGATTTAGAAGGCCCAGGGATGTTTTCCTGTCATCCACTATGCAGAATACTTATTTGTGTGAAATCTGCAACCCCACCTTATTATTTTTTCTGATTCTGGTGGATTTAGATAGATAGATAGATAGATAGATAGATAGATAGATAGATAGATAGATAGATAGATAGATAGATAGATAGATAGATAGATAGATAGATAGATAGATAGATAGATAGATACTTTATTAATCCCGATGGGAATTCACATTCTTCAGCAGCAGCATACTGATACAATAAATAATATTAAATTAAAGAATGATAATAATACAGGTGAAAAAAACAGACAATAACTATGTATAATGTTAAATATTAACGTTTACCCCCCCTGGTGGAATTAAAGAGTCGCATAGTTTGGGGGAGGAACGATCTCCTCAATCTGTCTGTGGAGCAGGACAGTGACAGCAGTCTGTCGCTGAAGCTGCTCTTCTGTCTGGAGATGACATTATTTAGTGGATGCAGTGGATTCTCCATAATTGATAGGAGCCTGCTGAGCGCCCTTCGCTCTGCCACAGATGTTAAACTGTCCAGCTCCATGCCAACAATAGAGCCTGCCTTCCTCACCAGTTTGTCCAGGCGTGAGGCGTCTTTCCTCTTAATGCTGCCTCCCCAGCACACCACTGCGTAGAAGAGGGCGCTCGCCACAACTGTTTGATAGAACATCTGCAGCATCTTATTGCAGATGTTGAAGGAAGCCAGCCTTCTAAGGAAGTATAACCGGCTTTGTCCTTTCTTGCACAGCGCATCAGTATTGGCAGTCCAGTCTAATTTATCATCCGCTGTCCTGTGACTTCTGTCACAAGATAAAACAAGTAGTGTGCTCTGACATGCATGTTTTATCAACCAGTTAGTTGAACCATCAGTTCCTATACAAGTTATATCAGGATCATTCCCTTATACTGTGATACTATCAGGGTAAATAAAGTCTTCACTGGGGTGTTTTTCCTGATACAGTCCTTTTGACACATCTGGCACCACAACCATGCTTTGTTCAAAATACTATAATTAATTTATCTTTGCAATTCACCTTTTGACTGCACATGCACAGCAGTGTTTAAAGGATAGGTTTAATACTTTTTAAAATTGAAGTTATTTTTTCCACTTGCTTTAAAGGAAGCTGTATTTAGTTTTTAAAAAAGTATCTTCCCCAGTGCCTAACAATCATTACCAGCGAGGAACCAGGAAAACTTACAGTTTGAAATATTAAAGTTTTTGGGTCTTAGAAAACATGCTTTCGTTGTTTCATAAATTCTGTTTATAACAGCAAATCAAAACCAACCAAAATTCAAGCATCTGTCCAATTTTAATACTCTAAAGAAAATTCATAGCATTTTAATTAATTTTATTACACACTTAGACCTGAGGCAAGCAATCTAATTAAACAAGATCAGTAAAAACAGGGGTTGATTTTGCATGACAAAATAGTATCCAGGACCAGGGTAGCTTCGAGAGAGACAAATTGAGAGGGCAAAGTTCTTTTGTATTTCATGTGATATTTTTTTTTTTTTTTTGGCATAAAATACATTTGTGATCTTTTTCAGTGGATCAAAGGAATTATTTTACCAGACTTACTGTAATTCCTGTCAATTTTATACTTTTTCTGGAAGGCTAGCTTTCTGCTTGCAGTTTACTGTATTGGTCTTTGTGGTCTGGCTGCCCAGTTTAAATGTTCAACATAAGGCCATGGATGCATGATTTTCAGTTCCAGTACTGTGCTTATTAAAAGCTTTGCATTTTTTGAGGCTTGTTGTATTGGCATTTTGTACAGATGGCAGTATTTATGCATGCCACTTGATGTTCTGTTTATCTAGCTTTTGTGGTATACTAAAAGAAGGGGAAATAATGTTTCCGCAAATATTAGGTGTAAGTAAAATACACAAATATATTTAAATAAAAGATAAATTTGAGTGGATTCCTTATTCCCATATTGCTAATTGTAGCCTAAGAAAGCCTGGCAAGGACCAATAAATCATTGGTCATATCATACAAAAGATTGAAACTTTGAGTTGTGCTCTTTAGTAACCCACTTTTCAAATTTCTATAGTAGTATACTAGGATACAAAATCTGAAAAAGTCGATACCACAGCTATGTATTGTACATATTATATATATCAATGATATAAAACAAAATAGTAATGGAAAGAGTAGTATTTTGACCATTGACTTTAATCTGTTAGATGCACCTTTCATCTAAGTAACATTGTTAAGTTACATTGGTTATGTCTTGTCATAATTTGGATGTGATTTCCTCAGTTTCTCTAATTAGATTTATTTCAGTAACTTGGATATTGCTTATGATCACAAATGTTAACACTATGTCAAAGATTTTCAAAGGATTCAATATTAACTATTTAAATAAGCCACTTAAGGCACTCCAGTGTTGCTGTGGTGCTGTTTCCCAGTTTAAGTTCTTTAAGTTCTATTTGGAGATGCTGATCCTAACATATTCACCAGTACTTTGCTCTAACCTTTTTTTATTTTCTGAAATGTTTCTTAATCCCTCAGTAAAAGAGGCCTCCCCATAGTGGCTAAAATTCTATTAATCGGAGTATTTTATCAAGCCAGTGATGCATGTGCATGTATATTACAGTGTATGCCTTTTTTGTTTATTAAATAATTTCACTTACTGGTACTGTTAAGAACTGCAGAAACATCTAAATTTCATTTTCCCCATTTAGAATAATTTAAAAAGAAAACAAAATAGACATTTTAAGTTTGTGGTGGTTATTAGTGCAGAGGGTGAGAATATTGGAGGACACTGCCTTTTCATTGTGGCAAGTTATTATAATCTTAAAATGGTTAATCATCCTTTAAAATGCAATGTGGAATTTAAAGATCTGACTTGACATTTTGAGCACAGAAAAGTAGTGTCATCAGAGCTACACATGGTGATTCAAAATATTAAAAAGAAATGTATATACTTAGATGTTCCATATCATCTGGAGAAGCTTTTGCATGGATTCTCACTGCTGAAAGAGGAAATGCATAACTATAGTAAGAATGTAAAACTTAATGCAATATAGTAGTTTTTTTTTTTTTTTTTTAGTTTTTGGGAAGAAGGGATCAAAATTAACATTGTTCATCTCACATGGTCCCACATTTGCTGTAAAGCATTTTAAAAGATCTGGGTCTGTGTCATACTTAAATAGCTGCCAGAGCTGGGCCCCTATTCACCAAGCCTTTTTTGGTGCATGTGTATAGTATGAAAAACACCTAATGCTATTATCATCATTTCTAACTAACTGACTGACTGACTGACTGCTTGAAGCAACTTGATGCCCAGTGGAACAATTTTGCTGAAATGTAGCATACTTATTCTTCAATTAAATTTGTTGGTGAAAGTTCAATTTTCACTGATACATCACATATAGTTTTGTATATTTTGTGATAGCTGCTTCTCGTGCTTCTCTTGCTTGTGCATTATTCCACCCATAGAAGTTGCAACATTGGCCTGCCCAGATGTTTGTCATACCAGTTCACATCTCATGCTTGATATTGTACCAGGTAACTTGCATGATCTTCATGACCATAAAAGTAAAAAACTTAAACAACTTGTGTATAAATGAATGGAGGTGGAATCAAGCTCCCAAAGCATGGCTTGGTGTAAACATGTACTCAGTATTTACATTGTGCTAAAAAAAAAAAAAATCACTGCCACATTATCTGTACATTATTGTGATTCAATATTTCTTGGACACAATGATTTATCAGCACAGTGACCATCCTGTTCTGATGTATCCAGCAATTGTAACTTGAGACTTCAACATCAATATGTCTTTCAAAAATGTATGTTTAAAGGAAAACTCCACCCAATATTATATTCTATCATTTTCTTTTATCTCCTGCACGAAAACATAAGATTAAAACAATTTCTTGGTGATCTCTACAAATCACATGGAGTAAGGAACGTATAAAAAATATAATTTCTGGGTGGAGTATTCCCTTTAATAACTATGAACTAGAATTAGTTATAGACCATCCACAACTAACAATAGTGCAGCCATCAATGCAATTTTTCCATCACTTGAGATAGACTTTCCTGACTATGAAAGCTATTTTAGTCACCACAAGCCTATTTTGGCTCAATTTTTAACGAATATTGTAAAGTAATTTTAAAATGTTGTTTATGTACTCAACTAACTGTAAGAAAAACAAAAATGATTTCATAAACCAAAATTTGATAACTGACTCTTAAATAAATACAAATTCTAACTTCAAAACATTCAACTACAGTGTCCTCCGTAATGTTTGGGACAAAGACATATTTTTCCTTGATTTTCCCCTCTGTGCCACAGTTTAAAATTACAAATCAAACAATTCAGACATAATTAAAGTCTGAAATGGAGACTTTGATTTAAGGGTATTTGCATATATTTCAGTCACATCATGTAGAAATTACAACACTTTTTATACATGGTCCCTCAACTCAGGGCACAATAATGTCCAGGACAATTGGCGTCACATGTTTGTCATATGTTTCATTGCTTTTCATTATTGTAGGCATAAGATACCTAGACTTACTTTTATCCTTTGGAGTCTGTAGTTGCCATTGTTCAACATGAGGACAAGAGCTGTGCCAATGAAAGTCAAAAAAGCCATTATGAGGCTGAAAAACAATAAAAACACTAGAGACATCTGTAAACTGTCTGGAATATCTTTAAGAAGAAAGAACGCACTGGTGATCTCAGTAATTGCAAAGCAATTGGTAGGCTGAGGAAGACCTCTACTGCTGATGACAGAAGAATCCTCACTTTGGTAAAGAAAAAGCCCCAAATTCCTGTCTGACAGATCAGAAACAGTCTTCAGGAGGCAGATACAACAACAACATTTATTTATATAGCACATTTTCATACAAAAAGTAGCTCAAAGTGCTTTACATAATGGAGAGAAGAAAAATAAAAGACAAAATAAGAAATTAAAATAAGACAACATTAATTAACATAGAAAGGAGTAAGGTCCGATGGCCAGGGTGGACAGAAAAAACAAAAAAAAACTCCAGAAGGCTGGAGAAAAAAATAAAATCTGTAGGGGTTCCAGGCCACGAGACCGCCCAGTCCCCTTTGGGCATTCTACCTAACATAAATGAAATAGTCCTCTTTGTAGTTCGGGTTTTTCACGGAGTCACTTGATGCTGATGGTCATACAGATTTCTGGCTTTTAATCCATCCATCATTGTTGGAACATCATGGTGCTTTGGGTAGATGGTGGTGGCGCACGCCACCACCAACAGGACACCGGAAAAGGAAAACAGAAGAGAGAGTAGGGGGTTAGTACAGATTTTGAATGAATAGTTATTATAATGAATTAGATATACAGAGTATCAGGATTAAATTACAGTGAAGTTATGAGAAGGCCATGTTAAAATAATGTGTTTTCAGTAGTTTTTTAAAGTGCTCCACTGTATTAGCCTGGTGAATTCCTACTGGCAGGCTATTCCAGATTTTAGGTGCATAACAGCAGAAGGCCGCCTCACCACTTCTTTTAAGTTTTGCTCTTGGAATTCTAAGGAGACACTCAGTTGAGGATCTGAGGTTACGATTTGGAATATAAGGTGTCAGACATTCCGATATATAAGCCGGGGCGAGATTATTTAAAGCTTTATAAACCATAAGCAGAATTTTAAAGTCAATTCTGAATGACACAGGTAACCAGTGTAGTGACATCAAAACTGGAGAAATGTGTTCGGATTTTCTTTTCCTGGTAAGGATTCTAGCAGCTGCATTCTGCACTAGTTGCAAACGATTGATGTCTTTTTTGGGTAGTCCTGAGAGGAGTGCGTTACAGTAATCTAGCCGACTGAAAAACAAACGCATGAACTAATTTCTCTGCATCTTTCGATGATATAAGAGGTCTAACTTTTGCTATGTTTCTTAGAGTGAAAAAATGCTGTCCTAGTGATCTGATTAATATGCGATTTAAAATTCAGATTACAATCAACGGTTACCCCTAAGCTTTTTACCTCCGATTTGACTTTTAATCCTAATGCATCCAGTTTATTTCTAATAGCCTCATTGTATCCATTATTGCCAATCACTAAGATTTCGGTTTTTTCTTTATTTAATTTGAGAAAGTTACTATTCATCCATTCTGAGATACAAGTTAGACATTGTGTTAGCGAATCAAGAGATTTGGGGGCATCAGGTGCTATTGATAAATACAGCTGTGTGTCATCAGCATAGCTGTGGTAGCTCACGTTGTGCCCTGAGATAATCTGACCTAATGGAAGCATGTAGATTGAGAAGAGCAGTGGACCCAGGATAGAGCCTTGTGGAACACCATATAGAATATCATGTGTCTTTGAGTTATAATTACCACAACTAACAAAGAATTTTCTCCCTGCCAGGTAGGATTCAAACCAATTTAGACACTGCCAGAGAGGCCCACCCATTGACTAAGGCGATTCTTAAGAATATTATGATCAATGGTGTCAAATGCGGCACTCAGATCTAAGAGGATGAGAACAGATAAATGGCCTCTGTCTGCATTTACCCGCAAGTCATTTACTACTTTAACGAGTGCAGTTTCTGTGCTGTGATTTGTTCTAAAACCTGACTGAAATTTATCAAGAATAGCATGTTTATTGAGGTGCTCATTTAACTGTATAATGACTGCCTTCTCTAGAATTTTACTTAAGAAAGGCAGGTTAGAGATGGGTCTATAATTTTCAAGAGCAGAGGGATTGAGATTATTTTTTCTTAAGTAGGGGTTTAACTACTGCAGTCTTAAGACAGTCTGGGAAGACCCCCGTATCTAATGACGAGTTTACTATGTCAAGAACATTATCACTAAGCACGCCCGATACTTCTTTGAAAAAATTTGTTGGTATTGGGTCAAGGGCACAGGTGGAGGGTTTCATTTGAGAAATTATTTTATGTAAATCAGGTAAATCTATCCTAGTGAAAGACTTTAATTTGTTTATTATGGGGTACTGGGGTTTAGGAGGATCCTTAGTGTTGGGGGAGATATACTATGTTATTTCTAATATCATTAATTTTTTGATTGAAAAATACAGCGATAGCCTCACAGGTTTTACTGGAAGTACTTAGGAGGCATTCCTTTGAGTTACCTGGGTTTAACAGATGATCAATTGTTGAGAATAAGACTCTGGGATTACTAGCATTGTTATTTATAATCTTAGAGAAATAGCAGCGCCTCTCAAGACGGACTGTGTTATTGTATTCTGTTATTTTAACTTTTAATATTTCATAGTCAATAGTTAGTTTAGTTTTCCTCCATTTACGCTCAGCTCTACGGCATGTTCTCTTTAAATCAGACACTCTTTGGGTCTTCCATGGTATAACAATGCTAGAAGATTTTTAACTGTCTTTTCAGGTGCAACTAAGTCAACAGCAGCCCTCACTTTAGTATTAAATCTTTCCACCTTACTATTTACATTCTCCTCGCTATTATAGTTGGCACTATAAACGGACTGATTGGTTAGAATGTTTGAAAGTTTTAAAGCTGCTGATGAGTCAAAGAAGCGTTTTTTAACCATATGCTTCTCATGAGTGTTTTCTATTATTATTTCTATATTAAATAGTAGAAGAAAATGGTCTGATAGACCCGTATCAATGACCTGCTTTATATCAACTTTTAGTCCTTTAGTAATTACTAAGTCTAACGTATGACCTGCTTTATGTGTAGGCTGATTAACGAGCTGTCTCAAATCAAAAGAGTCCAGGAGGTTCATAAATTCTTTTACTTTCTGGTCACATTGATTATCTATATGAAAATTAAAGTCGCCGACTATTAAGAGTGTGTCATAGTTCGTAATTAAGATTGACATTAAGTCAGAGAATTCCTCAAAGAAAGACGCGTTGAATTTTGGAGGTCTATACACGGATAATACTAGAACGTGAGAATCTCCCTGAATAATAATGGCGAGATACTCAAAAGACTTGAATTTACCAAAACTGATAATTTTACATTTTAACCTGCTTGAGTAAATGTTTGCTAGTCCTCCACCCCTCTTTCCTTGGCGATCAGCACGAGTAAAACTGTAATCCGGAGGCGCAGATTCGATTAAAACAGCTGCGCCATCTGAGCTAAGCCACGTTTCACTTAGTGCAATAAAATCTATTTTTTTATCACTAATAAGATCGTTGATAAAAAACGTCTTGTTAGTTAAAGCTCTAACATTTAATAGAGCCATATTCAATGTTTCGGAGGAGCAGAGATGAATACTATGTGCGTTATTGATATATGGAACAGGAATTAAGTTATTTTTATTAGCGCCGCTCTGCGTGTATTTTTTTGTTTAATCTATGATATGTTTTTATAGTTTTAATACATTGTTCATCTAAAGTAGTAACTTTAATTAAATTATTGGTGTTTATGCCGTATTGCCTAGATTTTCTATGTGCATTAAGATTGGTTATTACAGTATTTATGTTGTGCACTTTTATGGAAGATTTTATTAAACAATTATCATGACCAAGCACAGGAGTGGCAATTCGGAAGGGGTTAAAAGCAGAGATAGATAGTCAAGATAAACGAATTACCTTGGATATGTTTTCGGAGAGGACCCGGGCGCCGAAGCTATTCGGATGCAGGCCATCTCGCTTGAAAAAACGCGGTCTTTCCCAAAAGAGGTCCCAGTTGTTGATGAAACCGATGTCTTGATTCTTGCAGAAGCCCTGCAGCCAGTTGTTTAAACCAAGCAGACGACTGTAGTACTCGTTTGATCGTCTGACGAGAGGGAGTGGACCCGAGATGAAGATCTTTGCCGATGGGGTCCTCTCCTTTGTGTCTTTAATTAATGCAGTGAAGTCTGCCTTGAGGATCTCGGACTGTCGGTGCCTTATGTCGTTTACGCCAGCATGTAAAACAATTGCTCCAACTGCCCTGTTCTTGTAGATCGCCGGCGCACGTCTCGTCACATCTCGGACACGAGCACCGGGAAAACAAGAAACAAAAGATTTTCTATTAGGGCAAGTGATATTGAGGTTCCTAACAATAGAATCACCTACCACTATTACATCACTAGGAGCTGAAGGCGAACTGGGGATGCTTAGAGGGTCAAACCTGTTCTGCGTTACGATGCTTGCCTGTGCCGATGGAGGTGTTCTGGCCTTGAACCCCCGCCTGCATAGCTGAAATACACCGAGGTCATCATCGGTGTCGTTCCTACGAGGCGCGGGGGTGAAGGTGACTTGAGCGGCACAACGCGGGGTTGATATTACGCTGATAACAGATGGCGAGGACGGTTTATCCAACAGCCGAGCCTTCAGATCTCTGAGGTATCTACGTCTGGACAGAAGTTTCTGAATCTGTTCATCGAGTGCCTGGAGTTCCTCGACTACAATTTCAACGCGATTCACCTCACTATCGGCCATTGTCCGCTTCTGTGTATTGGTCAGGGACTACTATCCGCAGAAAACTTCATGGACAGAAATACAGAGGCCATGCTGCAAGTTGCAAACCACTAGATGGCTACATAAACAGGATAGCCAGATTCCAGCTTGCGAAAAAGTACTTAAAGAGCCTGCAGAAATTCTGGAAAAAGGTCTTGTGGACAGACGAGACAAAGATTGACCTGTATCAGAATGATGGCTTCTATTCATTGATGATGGACTGCTGATAGCAGTTGCACAATGAATTCTGAGGTGTATGGGAACCACTTACCTGCTCATGTTCCAGGAAATGCCTCCAAACTCATTGGAAGGCGCTTCATCCTATAACAAGATAATGATCAGGTTCAAAACCCTAACCCTTGCCTTTAAGGCCAAAACTGGAACTGCACCACCTTACATATCAGCACTGGTTAAGCAGCGTGTCACTTCTCGCTCTCTCAGAACGTCAAGCACTGCTCGTCTCGAACCACCCTTACTTAAAAGAAGAGGACGACATGCATCAAGACTCTTTGCAGTGTTGGCTCCTCAGTGGTGGAACGAACTTCCTCTTGCTGTACGAACAGCGGAGACCCTCACTGTCTTCAAACGTCATCTGAAGACACACTTCTTTCAACAGCACTTGGACTAAAGTCCCCATACTTTTTTTCTACCCTTTTTCTCAAAAAAAAAAAAAAAAAAATTTTTGTACTAACAACTTACTATTTTCTTCTAGCATGGTTTTGTGTACAACTTGGTCAGCGGTAACTTGTTTAATGACAGTAGATTTAATCCTAGCCTTAAAGACTGAAGAACAGTCGTAGACTACTAAGCACTGTTGTAAGTCGCTCTGGATAAGAGCGTCTGCTAAATGATGTAAATGTAAATGAATGTAAATGTAATGATGTTAAACATACTGCTAAGACAACACAGGTATTTTTTCAAAGGTTGAAAAATGGAAAATTCTTGAATGACCAAGCCAGTCATCCAATTTAAATCCAGTTGAGCATGCCTTCCATATTTTGAAAAGAAAACATAAAGGGGAAAAGCATCTGGAACAAGCAGTAGCTGAAGATGGCTGCATTAGAGGCTTGGCAGAGCATCACCAGAGAAGATACTCAGAACCTGGGGATGTCTATGAGTAGCAAGCTTCAAGCAGTCATTACATGCGAGGGTTCTGCAGAAAAGTACTAAACAGCAATATAGTAGGTATATTAAAGCAATCCTATGTCCCAAACATTATGGTGCCCTGAAATAGGACCAGTATAAAAAGTGCTGTAATTTCTGCATGGTGAGACTGAAATGTATGCAAATGTTCTTGAAGTCTGCAATGTGCACTTTAATCACATCTGAACAGTTCTATTTGTTATTTTAATTTGTGGGGCAGATTAGTAATTCAAGGAAAAATCTCTCCACCCCAAACATTATGGAGGGCACTATAAGTCCCCTAACGAACCTGAATAGCTGAATGTAATGCCATATATACATTTTCCAACTGTCTTCAAGACACTATAGCCTCATTGTACTGCTGCTAAAGTAGCACTTATTGTCCCCCTGCTGGAGATATGCGCACACGTCACATCTTCTGAGCACACTGTTAGAAATCAACCTGTCAAAAGAACGCTGGGAATGTGTGGCAGGCGTGATGCGTGTGTGTAAGCGTTACGGGTGTGAAGTATAAACTGGCCCTAAGCCCCAAACATGTCATGGTAGAAAAGTTTCAGAGCAACTACTGTACACGTTTTGATTCTCAAAAGAAAGGCTGACTCTTTTTGTTTTGTCACTGTAGTCAGTGTTTGCTTAACAATAACAATGGCATGCGAGATATCAATACATAAGTTCAGGCCTAAAACCTAGGCCCCCAAGCTGTGCGTGAGGAACAATATTGATGGAGAAAAATATCAGCATAATATCTGCAGCTGAGAGAAGGTGAAACAGTGATTGTGACATTTACTGTCTATCATCCAATAAAAAAAATTCTGCAATTCTACCTGTGGAATTGTACTGAATAACTATTCTAAGGTGAGTGCTATTATCAGGTCAAGTCAAGTTGGGGAGCATGCACTAGTACAGTGCGTTGCCGCACCCACTACACAATGAAAGAACTCGGGATCCCGGTTGGCAACCCCCCAGGCAAACACGCGGTCCAGTCCCACCCTCCGGAAATGACCCTCTATCTGCCACAGCCAGCCAGTTACGTGGGCGACCCATTGGCCTGGTCCAGCCACTCGGGTCCCCAACAATGAGGATCTTACAAGCTGGATCATCCTCGGGGAAACGTGCCACATGGCCATAGTGCCATAACTGATGCTTCCTCACAATGCAGATAATATGCCTCATTCGGGACTCCATGAGCAACAGCTAATTTGACACAAAGTCAAACCAATGGTACCCAAGGATTTTCCGGAGAGACACAGTACCAAAGGAGTCCAGTCTTCGTCTCAGGTCACTGGATAGTGTCCATGTCTCACAACCATATAGCAAGTCAGGAAGCACCAGGACTCTAAAGACTTGGACCTTCATCCTTTTGCATAGATATCGGGAGCGCCACACACCCCTTTCCAGTGACCTCATGACCCCTCATGCTCTACCAATATGTATACTGAATTCATAGGAAGAGTCGCCAGAGACATGAATGTCACTGCCAAGGTAAGTAAACCTCTCGACAAGGTCAACACTTTCTCCACAAACAGACACACTGCTGATGTCTATGCCCAAGAGGTCATTAAAAGCCTGGATCTTGGTTTTTATCCAGGACACTCGCAAGCCCAGACACTCAGACTTCTCGCTCAGTCTCTCGAGCTCCCTAATCAGAACCTCCATTAACTCTGCAAAGATCACAGCATCGTCAGCAAAGTCAAGATCCGTGAATCGTTCTTCACCAACAGATTCCCCACAGCTGCTAGACTGCATGACCTTGCCCAACACCCAGTCCATACAAGCATTGAACAGAGTAGGAGCAAGAACACACCCCTGATGAACCCCAGAATCAACTGGGAAAAACACAGTAGTTCTGCCTCCACTCTGCACAGCACTCACAGTACCAGTGTACAGGCCGGCCATGATATCCAGCAACCTCGAGGGGATCCCGCGAACCCTCAGGATGTCCCACAGGGCAGCTCAATCAACCGAGTCGAACGCTTTATGAAATTATTATTGCTAGTATTTTTTTGCTAGTATTGAAGTAGAAATCTGAAAACAAAAAACATAGAAGTTAAAGAGGCTGTTTTACAAAAGCTTGGATCCGGTATTTAAGTGAAGAATAGGGGAAAAATATTCATCAACCTAACAAATCATATTTTCACTTTATAGATGAGTGCTGATTTAGCTAAAGTATTTTGATAAAATTTCTTAAAACATAGCTGTCACAGCCTGACAAGAAATTTGTAATGGTACAACTGTCTGATTAGAGCATCTGGCAGAGAGGACATTTCACATTGAAGTTATTATGCTTAAAGTTATCATACAAATAAATCTTATAAAAGTCAAAATGTCAGTTTTGGATTTCAGAATAAGAATTAAAAACTTATTTGTTCCTAATAAAATTCAACATGGACTTGCAAATGGATTTTACAAACATAATTGATCAATTTTAAAAACTATATAGTGAAAAGTCAAGCAAAATTACACCTTTTACTAGCTTACTAAAAAGATAACAATATGCAAGCTTTCGAGGCAACTCAGGCCCCTTCTTCTTTAGAACTACAGTATATAGAAAACGTAAGTGGAAAAAAATAACTGATTCATATAATGAACCTTCAACTAGTGTTTCCAAATATGAACAATACATTTCATATTTACTTTTCCAGTAAACAAATCCACACCCTTTTTGTAAATTGTCACTGGTCAAGAAATACACTGAGGTAAGCAGTAAGTAAACAGAGACTTGTGCCGTTTTTCCACTCGCACTAGGAACCAGGATGAGTATGAGTTGCCATTGTGTATTTATAGAATGTTCCAATGAACAGTCAAATTCCATGGTTTCTTTTCTTTATGTGGAATATGGTGATGCTCTGGTCACTAAATTCCTTCAGCCTGCATCATCAAGCTAATGCCAAGCCTATACTCAAAACGGTGTATGCTGTTTTTTTTTTTTTTTTTTTTTAATTTGTTTGATTTTCTCTGTTTTTCATTGTGTGGAAACAAGTCACAATTGTTTAAGACATAAAAATGAAATACAATTATATACAAACATTTTAAAGTGACATATAAGCAAATATGTGACATATAAGCAAATATCAAAGAACATTAGAGAAGCAGACATACTGCACAACATAAATCTGTGTAGAGGAAAAAATAAGGTCATTTGGTATCGCAGTAATTCCCCTCACATCTTATGTGTGGGTAAGTATGAAAATACACATCACTCATGTTGAATGTAATCAAAGTGCACAAAACTCTTTCTTTTATAGCCCTCGTATGTAATGAAAAACACCTAAAATCAGACCAGTCTTGTTCTGGTCACAGTTTGATACCACACCCATATATCCGAAAGTAAATGCCTTAGGCATTTAGTCTTCACATAGATCGCAGGGACATTTCTTTCAGAATAATGTATAAAATTATTGGGTCCATTATGAATGATGAGTTAATTTTAAAGCATTGGTTATCTGAAATAGTTTGATTTTAGGTTGATTAATGTATATACTGTTTGCTTATACATACTTGCAAGCTCATTACTGATACGGCATAGTAAAATGTTTTAAGAAGGGTTGCTATTGACACAAGATACATTTGTGACATCATTACATGCTGTTTTTATATTAGGCATGTTTAAACAACAATACACGTGGACATCATTTACATTAACTGTATGCCACATATCTAACAAACAAATATATTACTGATTTTATTGTCATGATCAATACAAACTTGTTTCAAAAAGATTTCTGTCCATTTCACAATCTTCTGTAAAAGTACATTTACAGTTTATATAAAAAAGTACAAAATATTTTTTTATTCATTCAGATTTCCTCCCCAAGAAAATTGACACGGTGGAGTGGTGGCTCTGTGATTTAAAGGTTCTGTGCTGGTAAATGGAAGTTTGCCAGTTTGAATTCCAGCAATGCCAGAAGGAATGCTACTCGATTGAGCCCATTAGCAAGGTGTTTAACCTGCAATTGCTCCAGGGGCACTGTACTGACCCTGCGATCTGACTCTAAGTTTCTTTCTCCCACTTTGTGTGTCTCTGGAGAGTAAATTTGTGTTCGCAAAAAATTGTATATGGCAAAAAAGTTAATATTGGCTTATAGATGCATGTGCTGGCTACAGCATTTTTACAGCATCGCCAAATGAAAAGAGTTTTGAACCCTTTCAAGCTAATAACTTAGTATACAGACCTTGACATTATTTTGAAAAGCTGTTCTGCAAGGTGGCAAAATAAAACCAAGTCAAATCTGAATTTCAGACAGCTTCAGGTATGGTAGTGTACTACCTGTTCTCTCAAATTACATGACATGCTGATGAACAGACTGCCTCTGGCTTCTATGAAGCTGGCTAAACTGTCTTAATCAGTGATGCTGACATTGTGATTTTCTGTGGTGTGTGTTTTATTGTCTTTTGATATCTGTTATTCATGCCCATGGTTCTTTTAGTCAACTTGACCCTGGAGTGGATTAAGTGGATTCGATAATGAATACACAGAGTAATTAAATTATTTGTAAAACCATTTGTAATATGTTTCTAGCCACTGACCATTCTTGCATGTCCAGTGCAGGATGAGACTACTTTAATTTCATGATTATGATTGGCTGTTATTCAAGCATATATATTTTTCTACTAAATTATCTAAAAAGAGAACCCCCTCCCTTTCTCTTAAATACCAAATGGATAGTAGGTTTTTTTTTTTCATTTAAACTGAATTATTTTTAATCATTGTTGTAACCACCACCAGGCTTTTCCACAAGCTTGTGATTACTGATTTTGCTTACCTGTAACTGTGCAACTAAATGCAGTAGTGCTTTTCAGTAGGTTTATTTAGGTTGTTTTTGTTTAGCCAATAGCAGTGGTGCAGGGTCACAGGTTTGAAACTTGGTCCAGAACTTGCACATTCTTCCCATGCCCACATGTTTTGTTTTTTTTTTGCCAATACTGCAGTTTTCATTTCATACAGGTGTTTCTTGGTTTAATTGACAAGTCTAAATTGGCCTGGTATTAGTGAGTATGAGCCCATTAATGGACTGGCAATCCATCCTGGGTTGGTTCTTGCCTTATGACCGATGGTGCCAGGATAGGTTATGGCTATGTAACCCTGAACTGGTTTAATATGGATCTTTGACTAATGAGTGTTCTGTACCACTGTATGTGTAGAAGAGCTGCCAATCAGGCTGTTTATTAAAGATGTAAATTAATTGGCAATGTTCAAATTTTATCTGTTTTGGACTGAGCATGTCTACATGAACTCCTCTGGAAAAGTGAACAATTAAAGAAAGAGACAAGTAGCCACCTATTGTATTTGTTTGGGTGTTGTGAAACAAGCACAAAAGTGGCAGTAGGGGAATCTCAATATTATTTTTGTAGTTCCCACAATTTCTTTTTGCTGCCAGTACTATATTTCTGTGTCAGGTTGAAAAAAATATATAAATGAATACAATGCCACTTACATGTATATACCCTGGTGCCACATAATAATGTTTGTATAGCTTTAGAATGACAGTTGGACATAAAAGCTGACTCACTAATAAACTGGACAATTTAGAGGACCATTAGACACAGTGTACTCGTTGTCTTTGTATAGCGTTAAACTAATTTATCACATATTTATATCTTTATTTAAAAGTATGTCTTCTGGCATTTGAGCCTATGTATACTGTAACTCTGCTTACATGGAATTTGCACATCCCTCCATGACCATATGGATTTCTCCCAAACCCCACAGTACAGCTTATGTTAATGAGTGACATAATGTTTGATCTTGAAGGGTATGCGTGTGTCCAGGAATGCACCCCATTATAGTTCCTGCCTTGAGCAAAAAACTGCTCATCTATTGGAATACAAAGTTTTAGAAAATGAATGAATGTTTTTTTTTTTCTTCTGAATATTTTTCAGAGGTTAAGGAATATACAGAAATACAATTTTATTATATTTTTATGACTGAAAATGGCTGGTATTGAACTTTTAAAATTGTATATTGGGTTATAAATACATTTATATTTTACAACTTTTTATCCATAAATTTGTCATTCATTCACTGCATAATTATTTTAATTTTGCATATAGTGATACTGTTAATCCATCTGATCATGGGCACATTTTCTTACGTTTAATCTCTGAAATACAAAAATGCATTCTGATGTCCTTGTACAGTATCAAAACTGTTTCTTGTCATTTGGTTTATTGTGTTTGTTTTTGAGCTTTTAATTTGTTCATGTTCACACCCACATGATCCTGTACACTTTTTTTTTTATCTAATTTCCATCTAGGCTTTAGTGATGAAACTATATGCATAAATCAAGCAAACAGCAGGCACCAAATGTCCCACATTTCAAATTACAAAGGCAACTTCTTTTATGATTATGGTTGTTTGTCAGTGGAACCAAAGCAAATCTAAGCAGCATCAAGTGGACAGGTTGTGGATAGCGCTTTGAGTACTGAGAAAAGCACTATATAAATGTAATGAGTTATTATTATTATTATTATTATTATTATCCATATGTGACAAAGGACACTCATGCACATACTCACACTGGGCCGCATGGGGATTGTCCAAATAACCCATGAGAAAATATGGATAGATATGAAGAGAATATGCATACTCCAGACAGATGACGGGCCCAGGAATCAAATTCACAGGGCTAGATCGGTGAGGAGGCAGTGTGATCCATTGCACAATGGTCTCATTCCAATTAAATTAGAATGTTATTGTAAATGGGGAAAAAGAATAGTTCTTAGCTTCTGTGGTTACTTTTTTCGAATTACAGAAAGCAAACGTATGGTGAGATTAGGTTATTCGTAACAGCATTGAAGTTTTACACGATTTTATTCAACTTGCGGTCTGTTTGTCAGGGTCAAATTTTGCAGTCAATTTTTTACCCACTTTTACCAAACCAATTTCCTGCAAGCTTTGTATAGTTAAGTGGCATAGGTCAAGTGGTTAGCATGCTGGACATTCAATGAAATGGTCGAAGGTTGGAGACCAATGTACACAAAGTAATTTTTTTTTTTTAATTTTAACAATTTTTCATTATTTATATACAAACTAGACAAAGAGCCCGTTTCGACAACGTAAGATGAAACGGGCACGAATTTGTGTCAGCAGTGTATGAAGAACAAATGATAAGTAACGAAGAAGTTGTTTTGTAATGATTGTAGTCCGCTTTACTCATTACTGTACAGGCTTGTACTGTTAGTTGATGAATTTTCCAGGCCTATAGTATAATATTGAATGATGAATGTTCCAGTACAATATGGAATAGTAATAAGTATAAGCACCACAAACCTGATATAGGTGTATTGAATGAATGCATAATTGAGTCAGAATGCATAATTAGGCCTCGAGCTGTAGTCGAAATCGCCTTTCAGGCCTCTAGAGCTTTACTCGAAGTCACCTTTCTCTTTGAATTTTTGCGGCCGTAAATCCGCCGCCTGCCGCGATGTTGGGGTTGGATGTCGGTCTCGTAAGATTTTTCGGGCAGCTGCGCAAAAGGCGACTGCGCATTCGGCTTCGGACGTGCGCAAAAGGCGACTGCGCATTCGGCTTCGGACGTGCGCAGAAGGCGACTGCGCATTCGGCTTCGGACGGACATGAGTGAGTGAGTGAGTGAGGAGGCAGGCAAATTATGTATTAAGATACTTTTTTCAATGATTTGGCTGTATTGGCTAAGTGGATAAAGAGTTGGGTTGATGGAAGGTTTGATTCTCCAGTAGACAAATATACATTCCCAGTACTTCACTTTAGATCATAGGTTCGATTTCACACTGTTGCTAATGTCATTTCTGTCAAATCGCTTTCCTACTGAAGTCAAGGTTTTCATAACTTGCTGACGACTGTGTGGCATTAACTTGACGAAAAGATATATTAAAAAAAAAATTGTAAGTGACACGATTTTATTTAAAAATGCACTAAAGTATTTTTTTTTTTTTTTTTGTACCAAAATTTTGTTGGTCATATGTGACTAAAAATAATATTGTGGGGTGCCCATAAAATAATGAATTTAATTCAAATAAATGCATAGATTCCTTAAATGATTCCAATACAATAACTAATGCAAATAAATCTAAATTCTTTTTATTTTTTTTATATAGAAACCATTGATTGATGCATTTATAATCATATGTTTAGTAAATATAACAAATATAAATGATTTCGAATAATGCTTTCTGACATTGTATTTTAATGCCATAAATCATTCATTTTTGTTTGGCATTTACATTTCATCTATAAATCAAAGTATAAAATCACATTTAATTGCTAGCTGTCAGTAGCATAATTCACATAAAAACATAAATAAAAGGCACATTTCCTGACACCTCATTTATTATGTACTTTTTTCCTAACAAGCAACACTAAAGTAGAACCTGGAAACTTGCTTATGTTTAAATACATGATGGATCTCACATCAATAACATCAACAGAGGATCGCTGATTGTGCTGGAAATCTTGGGAACAAATATTTAAATAAATATTCTTTCATTCAATGTTTAAACCAACAATACATTTAAAGCAAGGTTGTCGGATGTAACCTTTCCCCACCCTCATAGGACTGGGTATACAGTAAGGCGGGAATCAACCAGCAAAAAAAATAGCAAAACTTCCATAGTCATATGGTAATGAAATTTGATTTATGTTTTATTGTTGTAAAAAAAAAAGCAGATTACCACTAACATTTTATATTTGTTGTCTTAGAATTCTGAGTGTTGGAATTCCTTAGTAATTAATCATTAACTGCACAATTCCTGCGTGGAATATTTTCTGCACTGTCTCCCTGTTGGTGTAGTCAATTTCCAACAAATCAATTTTGCATTATAACCACAAAGTTTTTATCACATTAACAATAACATTCCAGCTGCCACTGTTGCAAATGTGTGTGTTCTATGAACAACTTCGGCAGAGCATATCCTCTCCAATTTCCCAGTTCTTTAAACATGAGTTGACACGTTTCCAGCAGCATGCTGGCATTTAGTATCATTAACAATAGCTGTCTGTGCCTTGTCTCAAATTATTTGGCTTAAACTTTAGAAATGTTCTTCATACAACAGTGACATGTACCAATATACACTATGGTCTACTAAGTTAAAATGACTAGAAATAAAACCTTGATGTAAAGTTTGAAAAATGTAAAATATATTCAGTCTCTACTACTAATGTAAATTATCATTAGTGCTGTTCCCTGTTTGATGCTGAGAACAGCACACTCAAGTCAGGTTTCATGTATTCTTAAGCAGGTGCTAAAAGGTGTAGGAACTTGGAATAGGTGATCTTGCCCTACAAGTATGGGAAGGAAAGTATAGCCAGAGAAAGACGAGTGTCACAGTATTATCTTGCAGCTTAATTAAACTAATTAATTAATAAACTAATTAATTAACTTAAATTAATTTGTGAATTTCCCATTGGGATTAATAAAGTGTCTATCTATCTATCTATCTATCTAAACTTCTGTTAAGGCTGTGACTTCATTAATTTTGTTAATATCAGTACTTATCATTTTGTTTCATATGATAAATCCTGCATGTATGGAATGTTTTTATATTGGGCCAGGACTGAATTAGTCACACCTGTATTTTCTAATAAAGTACAATAAGTAAATTCCTTGAAATAGAACTATTTCTTGATGGATTGGGTATGGATGCTTCTGCCCAGAAGCCAGCCAGTATTAATAACATTACTTTTCCAAGAACTTATTTGACTAGAACATTAACAATTTTAGGTGAAAATTTAAGCTACTTGTTTGTTTTAAGTAACTAGGGGGCTACGCCCAGTGCTTGCTTAGCTTGCGCCCCAGGTTTGGTTTACTGGATATACAATTTAAAGAGATTGTTATTTTCATGGGAATTGTTACATATGCATTATTTTCACTTTTACTTTTAAAACTTTTGTAGAAACAATACTTGTCCTTTATTTCTGGCCCTGGACGTGGTTAAATCTCTGTCTCGCAGGACGTATAACGCTACTCGCGTTGTGAAGGGGGGTGCAGCTGATCACACCTTAAGGAGATGCCATTGGATCAGCTGCTGTCTTTCTGCTGCTGCTGCTGGTGAGCTGCATGTTCTGCTTGTTGCGCTGCGTGTCGATCATTTCAAAGCCTGTACAGCAGCTGTCCTTTTGCCACTTTGTGTCTCTGCCGCTCGCGTGTGGGGGTAGGGGTGGGGGGGTTTGGGGGCTGAACACGTGCTAAAGAGAAGCGGTCGGATCATCTGCTGGCATGCTGCTGCTGGCAAGCTGTGTATTCTGCTTGTCGTGTGTCCTTGTTTTAAGAGCTGGGAGCACATGAAGTGTGTCTGCCAAAATCATTCTAACAACTGCTAGGTTAGTTGTCTCACTGCTTTGTCTCGCGTGACGTCAAATTGTCTTCTGAGAAGATCCTGTCTCGTCTCCCTAGTCTCTCTCCCTCCCAAAATTTTTTTATAATAGATAGAAAAATTAAAATGGCAACAGGAACTATAGAATCTCATAATGCTGGACATTTCATCAAACTCCTGTACTTGACTTTTGTGATTCCTGAACTTAACATAGAATAGTTTTAAAAACATTGAAGGCCTGGTACTCCAGTGCAATTAATAACCATCCAGGTGCACATAAGGAACATGCCTGCATACACAAAGAAAGACTTGACAATTCCAGAGCTTACATCCATAATTGTCTAACTGTTCAGGGCTAAAAGTTAAACAATGCCCGAGTATCAATTGATATGCATTGCTTAGACAATATCAAACAACCACACCAGAAAAGTAAACTTAGTATAGCTTCCTCTACAAGGAAGAACAGACATCTTGTGTTAAAATGTATTTGTCTTATACAGAAAGGGTCAGCCAGACCACACCAGCCCAACATTCTCTGCCTATTACTAGACAGCGTAGATGGAGACATGTCCCCCGCCCATTGTTGGCCACTTCATGAGAAACATCCCACAGGATATCTAAAATATGTAAAGTGACCTTTTGTTCCAGAGGAGAGAAAAACTGGGTTTTGGAGACGTGTAGTTAAAGAGCTTTAAATAGAAAAGCTAGGGAAAAGATTGATAATGAACCTTCTTGTTAATGGAGTAGGAGATGTTGTTTTATATTATATTAAAGGTGTATAATTTCCAAATTTTGCAAGGAAAATAAAATAAATGGTACTGGACTGTAGACTTTCTGGCCTTGAATAGGTATAAAGCAATTAGGAAGGCTACACTCCTGAAAAAAATGCCTTAAATTAGAAAGTCCTATAATATACTGATGTGTTTGTATACAATATTTAATACAAAAGTTTGCTATTAATATATATGTATAATGTAAACATACTTCATATCTGATTAAGTGAGAGCCATTCATGTGCTAAGTGGTTCAAAATGAATATACTTTTGGGGATGTTTTACTTATATCGCCCAGTGTAGGAAACTTCATTGTTTATAGTGTTATTAACATACTAACAGGTTGCACTTTTCCAAAGCCTTTTTTTTTTTAATATGTCGTACGTTTCGGTACATTTTTTTTCTGCTGCTCGTCTACATGTTATACTCCATGACTGTTACAACTGTATTGATATCCTTTAGTACTTTTAAGATTTAAAAGAATATTTACTGGTATAAAAAAGTATTTGTGGCAGTTTTCATACAGGCCGGGTAAAATTTAATTTTTCATTTCAAAGGTTACTGACGATGTTACTTCGTAACCGAGTGTCTTATTTCTGCAGTTTCATTTAAAGTTACCGAAACAATGCTCAGTAAAATTAACTAGCTTTCTAAACATATCGATATCAGACCGACGTTATAATGTAGCACATTTTATTACCCAATGCAATATAAATTACTTGGAATAATAACCAATAAAAAAATAATGTAAGTCATCAATTCCAAGGCCGAGGCCTGTTTACATAGTCCACCCCGCAGCTCAAAGTGTTAATGCCGAGCCACATGAGCATCCCGGCATGCCGTGAGCGGGGGGCGGGGTGGGGCTTAACGAATTTGAATGAATAGCTAGGCTTTCGGCGCCATTTTCGAGATAACCATTACATTAATACCAGTGAAGGTAGTGAGGCTGTTACAGTGGACAATTATATGTATATAATTTTTTTAAGCGGATATTTGCTTGGATTCGTTTTGAGGCCTAGTTATTCAGTCTCAAGTGAAATTTTTTGTTGCTCTTTCCGAGAAGCAAATTGCAAAACGAAAGAGATTAATATCGGAAAACGCCAATTTAAGGAAGCAAAATGAGACGTTAGGTAAGAACATCTCTCCATTTGGATGCAGCGAAGATTTTTTTTTTTTTTTTTTTTAAATACTGGCACAAAAATGCAATTGTTGCAAAATTAAAAAAAAAATACTAGGGGCCCTGCATGACAGACAAGCAGCATTTTCAAAATTGTTTTTCCTTTGCTGATGTTTTTAACGGCAAAATTGAGCGGGAGGGAGACTAGATTCGTACAGTTAAGTGAAGCTGTCAGTATGGATACAGGAGCTGTGGCAGGGAATTTGTTAAAGAAACTTGCTTGGACGCGTTGCTGGTTATTTCGTCATGTTTATTTCTTGTGGCTGTTTCACATAGTCAGTCGATTACATTTTTTTGTATTTTTTAATACTATGTTTTTTCGATCAAAATGGATTTGTTTTCCTCTGTTATATGCTTCAGAAAGGTGGATACGATTAAAATGCATCTGTTTCAAATATAAGTGTTTAAAAGGGTTTGGTGTTTGTTATTACTTAAGGATTATTCTATTTAAAGCTAACCGGTTTGTGTTGTAGTTCAAGCGATTTTTATTGGACTTTGATAGTCGTTTCATTTAATTTGGGATAGATTTTTGGTAAAGTGTGGTAGGTAATAAACTTCCTCGCGTTTTCAAAGTTGTGCATGAAAAAACCTGCTTGTGAAAATATATTCTCAGCTCTGAGCGTATTTTAGAATTGACTTAATAGTACTGCAAATGTATTTATATTGTGTGTGTGTGTGTGTTTACGGAATCCTGAATTGATTGGGAGTGTGAGAGTATGTATAAATGTGAGACACTTCCTCCACAGGATCACCTTTTGTGATGTTTTTCATTGCGATACATGATAACAACTGTTTAGTTAAACCGTTTGTTAAGAAATGTTTATTAACACGAAGAGAAGCGAGCTGCCCATCCGCTTTAAAAAATATGTATATTGAGAAGATTCTTAAGCACTCATTTTCGTTTAGCAATATTTTGAAAACCCCTGTCAGTTAGATTAGCATACTGAATGCCGTTACATGACACAATTTTTGAAACTAAAGTGGAACTGACACAGAAAACTTAAACTGTCCGTTAGTTATACCGCGTTTTGTTTCCCTTTTTTGGTATGGGTGGGCGTCCCGTCTTAGGCTAGTTCATGCGATGATTGAAATCAAATTTAGCAGTGTTCAGTGCATTGTGAACGGAGAAATTGTTTTTTGAAGGCAAAGATGTGGGGCATGGTACATGACTTTCCATAGCCTTTTTTTATCCTTCTCACCTTCCACCACTTGAGAGGTTTGCCAGTGCTCATTAAATCGAAGGTTGAGTATCCTGCTCCATGTCCTCTATCGCAGTGGATAAATCTTGCAGGAAACCGGTATTCGTTTCAAGTTAGTGTCGACTGCTAGGACGATTAGTTTGATTTCTTTATGTTGTATATTTAAAATGAAAGGGTTAGGCAGGTTTACCATGTATATACGTTGCTAATTATGTATATGTATATTAAGTTCTGTATCTTAACTTAGAAAAACTTTGCATCTTCTGGGAAAGCATGTGGGTGTGTTTAGTGTGTATTCCGCTACGCTTGGGGTGTTGCATTAATACTGCACAACTGGCAACGTCATCAACCAAGTGAAATTCACGTTCAGCATCCGCAGTAAGGCCTGCCGAAAGATAGGGGTTCCAACAGAAGCCAGTAAGTCTCTTCTTCGTTAGTAACTTATTTTGTGAAGCAGCAGAATGAAACGCTTACTTTTATTTAGGTTAAATGTTTATACATATGGTAAGAACATTTGACTTTGTTTCAGGATTTTTTCTTGATGGGTTTATGACCTGGTGGAAGGGAATTTCCCTTTATAGTACAATCTTGCCTAGTCCCAAATAATAAAGGGGGATTCCCTGTCTTGCAAAAGAATTGTTACAGCAACATATTGAGGTGCTACTTATCTTGGTTATCTGCTATTGGATGTTAGATAAAATACACAAAATTCAGCAATTATTTTTGGTAATTTGAAAGGGTTTTAATTTTTACACTTAATGTTCTGAAGCTAACTAGCAGATGGTTTGGATGTAAGTATTCAGGATTTAGTTTTATGCACTGTCTGATTAAAGACTATATTAAGATGTATGACAAGCTTTGTTTTTGGCATGTATATACCTAGAACTCCATAAAGCATACTAAAGGTTTTATTTTTTAACAGCTAAAAGATAAAGTTTTACAGTTTAAGATATTTTGGAAACCTGTTGTGTTGAAGGAAGATAGGTATATGTCTAGTTGTGTATTATATATAAAAAAAATATTCTCATTCATTTATTTTTGGATTTCACCTGTTGCACAATGTGTGGTGCTATTTGTTCAGTTTATAGGAGGAATGAGCTCAAGCTGTATATATTCTACTTTTCAAATGACTGTAACTTAAATTCAGTGGACCATGATTTAATTGTATGTATGTATGCATAAAATGCTTATATTGCTGTTTTCTAATAGGAATCTTAGGAGGTTGAAGTGTACAACCTCTGTATCCATCCATCCACTCACTCCCAACTCGTTGATTTGTATTTTTTGGGTTTTTTTTGGCTTCACCTTGGGTTTGTGTTTTATTTGTCCAGCTTTTTCATTACCAAATAATTGTAGAGTGGATGTTTGGAAATTATCTGTGTATTGGTCTACTGTACATAAGGAAAGTAGTGAAGCAAATAGTGTTGAAAGGTTTTAAAAAATTAACTAAAGTTTATATTAACACAAAAGAATGAATGTAGGTGTTCTTGTGAACTAACCTTTAATTTGCATTATGTTAGCCTCGATAGTTATTTGTGTTAAAATTTTCTATGATTTCATAATATGTTTGTGCATTTATTAATGGATCTGTAGCCATTGCCCACATTTTGTAATGGGTATCTCTTTGTGCCAGTAATGTGCTAAAGTTTTGGTTTTCTTTTACTACCCTATAAATGATCATAAAGCTTAGCAAACCGTATATTTGCAGTATTTGTTGAAAACATAAGGTCAGGGGTCAGGTGTGGGCTGTTGGTGTATCTTTAGAGCTGAAAAAAGTGGTGCCTTGTTGCAAACACACAAATTTATATTAAATATTAAATTACATAATATTGGTCATGTGCATAATTAACGAACGTACATAATCTTGGAAATTACAAAATACACACATTTCTCTTGGATTGTATGAGGTTCCACATTTTTTGTTTTGTCCAGCTACACCACATAAAATTGAAGTATATTTTATTGCAGTTCTTTTACAATTTTACTATTGTCTGATACAGTTCAGTGTTTTGAATATTTTTGTTTGTGCAGTATTAGCATTTTGTAATGTAATTGGTACCTTTTTGCAGACATTTTGACTGCAAGTACATTTTCATTGAGATGCATATAGGATAGTTTTATTGGTAGTTATTTTGAAATATATGAGCATTGATTTAAAATTGAATATGTTAAATATTTAAAGCCGAAGTAATGCACATAAGCAGAGTGGCTTAGAAATGGTGTAGCAAACATTTTAATAAGTGTTCAAGATTTAAGGAAAAGCCCAAGATACTATGCTATTTGAATTTTTTTTTTTTTTTAACTTTCACTTTGCCTAATAATTTAAGATATTATTAGTGTTAATTGATTTTATATATGAGTAAATATTTGCTGGTCATTATGGAATGCAGTCTTTTTTTAATTTTATCTGTAAGCAATACTTAAAAAACTAATGAAATGGATATTGTTCAATTTGGGTCTGCATTTTTGCCTAGGCCTTTATGATGTTAGAATAGGATAAGAGACTTAAATATTCTGTGCTACTCCAGTGGCATTTTCAAATATTGGTTCTTGAAAGGTACATTTAGTATTTATACATATATTTGCAAGAACGGTGAAATCTCTTATTAAGAGTCTCAAAAGTGTCATCGAAGATTGGATTCGTTTAAATGATTATTGTGCTCAGTTTATCTGCAAGAGGGAGGTTACACAGCTGGTCGAGTAGACCTTCAAATCACATGTTTTTTTTGGCATACTGTTGTTTGAACAAATAAGTATATGTAGTAAAAATGGTGAGGTCCATTTCGTTTTTAATTTTTAAATTGAACTTGAACAAAATGTTAATTGCTCTTTTTTTTATGCTTTCCTTTACCAAACAAGCTTGTAATTGAAATCTGAGTTTTACATTAGAGATCAAATAATAAATTTATATTGCTAATTAAGATGTTTGCTGAATCACAGCTCTGTAGTTAATTTTTTTCCTTTAAAGTAGTATATCGCAGCATATCGACCATTGGCATTTTTTTTTTACTCGCTTTCACATTGATGAGTTCAATGCCATGTCTCAACATTAACTAATATACCTTAATTACAATAATGTGTAACAGCTGATTAATGTAATTAATAAAGCAATTCCATATATGTAAACTAGGACTCTGTGCAGTATCATAGAATGCTGTATATTATTTTAAAGTTTTCCCTATGTATTCTGCATTATGCTGAACATTTTCAAGGGTGATGGGTGTAAAATTATCTGTATGGTATGTGCACTTTATTTTTGTGTGTGTGTTTGTTTTGTTTTTTTGGTTTGTTTTATTACATTGGCCTCTCCTTATTTTTAATAATTTTGGGAAACTTCATTGCTTACTGTGTCTTTAATGGTGGTGGAGGTGTCTTACTCTATCCATTCAAATAGTCATCAAACCTGCTTCCTCCAGTTCATGTTAAGAGGCATGCTGTAGATAAGAATATTGCAGTTGATGTTTAACAAATTGTACAGAAAGGTATTACTAGAAGTTACTGTAATTTTTCAGGGGTATCGCTTACCTATTTATGAATGTGTCCGTACATTTTAAGTTTTATTTAGGAATGTTATTTTCTTAAAGCACTTGATATATTTTTTATTTTTATTTTGGGCTATTTCTGTTCAGTGCTATATAAGTGAGTGCAGCCCAATTACCATATTTGTTACTGGTAGTTGAACCTACATAAAAAGCTAGTATGTAATGTTATGCTAATCTCCCATTCTTTTAACAGCTACACTTAATTTTGACAGTTTTTATGTGAATCGTGATAGAACTGACCTGAATGATCACAACTCTGTTGGTATTTCAAAGTTGTGAATTTTTATGTAGGTTTGATATTTTTACCTCTTCTATTACAATTTATATTATTAAATGTGCTTTGATATTTGTATTCTCTCTTTAGCTGAAATAAGACCACTCGTTCGAAGTGAATGCTGGAAATTTTACCTGTACATAAATGATCAGTTTACTTTTTACTTTTTCCTTGGTTTTGTAATTATTTGTTCTTTCCAGTTGCTTTCTGATTACATCTAACAAATTATTTCCTTCAACATTTTGGAGATGAATCAGGGAAAATGTGCCTTTAGAAATATTGTCACAACTTTGAGATTAACAGGCCTGGAGTATAAACAATAATAAGTACTATAGCTCACAAAAAGTGATGGTTTTTCCCCCCAGCAAAAAAAAACCATAGTGATCAGTTGAGCAGCTTGGCGGTTTTTCTTTTTCTTTTTAAACTCTGCAGTTACTTTTGGGTCAAGTCATAATACTAAGAAGCAGTCCTCCTGATATACTTTACATGTTAAGAAGGAAGTATTACCTCCCGTTTCTTTTAAAATAACTAAGGACTTGGTGCGGATTGTAGGTGCTGCTTCTGTGGATCTTTGTTTCCGCAAATTCCTGGTAGAATGCTGCTGCAGACATAGTGCATTTGCTAATTTTAAACATTTCTCTCTTCATAAAAACTAACATCTTTTACATATTTACAAATATATAATGTAGCATTTTTTTGCCATTTTTAAGTTTTATATGGGGGAGGGAGACCAGTTACTTGTACTTGCTAGGTTAAGAAATTATTTAGTTGAATTTGATTTTAGATGTTTTTTTGTTTTTTAAATCACTAATTACATAGAATGTGGGGGTTGTTTGGGCAATGCATTCGCTAAAGTAAATTAATAAATTACCATATCTTTAAATGACTCTAATAACTGCAGTGTTTTACTCTCCTGAATGATGTACTGGGTAGGAAATAATGCTTTTTTAAAATATTTCTTTGAATATGCGTAACCTCATTATTTTTATTTCGGATGAGGCCATCAAAATATATTCAGTGAAATACCTAGTTATTATTCCTAAATATTGTATATGACATTTTATGTCACTGTGTTTTTATTAATGTCCAGGTTTTCATACTCCGTTGCATGTGCGGGATATAAATTTAAAATATTTCATGTTCCTTCAGTAAGAATGCTGGACTCCTGATAATTTGAAATCCTGCCATTGTGCTAGACTGACACAATTTCTATTTATCCAAGTTGATATCATTGGCCTCTTTAGAGGTTTATCTGTTAAATATTCTGAAAAAAAAAAATTCTCATCATTAAAACACATAGTTGTGTGAACATGAGGCAGAATTTTTTCATGTTTATTAAATTTGATGCTTTATACAATTTCTGAAATGAGCACACAAATAGTATAGCATACTTATTATATTAAGACAAACCTGTACATTACATCAACTTTAACATACTCAAATTAAAATGAATACTCATAATTTTCAGAATGACTTTGCATATGATACTCTTATATAATCTTACTGGCTTATTATAATTCTTTTCTATTATAATAATAGTTTGAGTGAAATGTCAATATATGAAGTAAAGTATAAATTTGTGTTTAGAGTGTAAATATTCACCTAAAATGCTTTTTTTTTTTTTGAGTAAATGGTCAAGTAAAATATTGCAAATATCTGTATGCTTTTGTTGCTTTTTTCTGTTTTTAAACTTGAGTATGTGGAGTTGTGAGTGTCTACTTTTTAGTCATCTATTTCTCAGTCTTAGTCATGCTGAGTTCAATTTTGCCAGGCCAAAGTATGTTCTTAGTCATGTTTCAAGGATCTGTTATTTTAGAGAAATTAAATGGAACATGTTCAGCTCCTTTGTGAAATTGTGAACTATAGTAAGAGTAATAAATCCTTGGAAACACTGGGACAATTTTGGTACTAGGCATACAAGACTAATAACATTATTAAAGTGATACAAGAAGCCTTAAATAAGCTATTTGAGTCTATGTCGTGAAATATTTATTTGAACATTTTGTCAAGAATGAGATTGTTGGCATTATGGGGGGGGGGGGTGAAATGTGTTTTTTGGGGTACAAATCATACAGTAGGGAACAACACCATAGATTTCTCTTAAGAGTTGCTAAGCAAACCTGCCATTTGTTGCATGTTTCACCTACTTTTTCAAAAGTATTTATATACCTATATTAATTGTAAGGTGTAGAGATTTTTAATTTTCCTTTTAACTTTGACATGTATTTTTTTGGATTATAAAATTGAAGCTTGAGCAAACTCTAATAGAAATTGTGTGTAAGTTGAAGAAAAATGCTTTCATGTTAAAAGGTAACAGTTGTAGATGGACAATCACTTGTGACCCAGTCTGCATTTCCACATGTACAATATGTAGAAGAGTTCTCTCATATGGGTACAGGGTGTTCTCCTGCGTTGTTGAAAGCATACCCCCCTCCAAGTTAACTTCATTATCAAAGTCCTTATAATCTAAACTTGTGAGAATTAAAGATGGCAAAGACAAAACAGCAAGGGAATTGTAACATTTTGGGCTTTTTCACAAAGTTGTGTTTTTTGTTGTTGATATTCTGTATATTGAGAAAATCCAACAAATCTTTATTTTTGTGTCATTTCCCTGCTCTTTTTATCTAGATATAAAGATGTGTAGCATACCTTGGATGTGTGTAGAAGGTAATGTGTGTTGGGTGGTGGTTTAACAGTGTGCCATTTTCTAATTAAAAGATATTAATTAAAATTATAATTTTCATGAAACTTTTCCACCATCACCACACCAGCTGTTAACATTTTATTAGAGAGTGAAAATAAACTGACAAGTAACGGTTTGATGTATTTACGTATAGTGGGACTAGCATGGTATTAGTCTTATGCAGAATGCTGCTGGGAGAGGCACTGGATAACAGAGTTAAAGGTATTGATGAATACTATGTTCTGCAATGAATTGTATGTGTTTTAGTAGAACTTTGTATTTCTTATTTTGACTAACTCTTAAGCAGTAAAAAATGTTTTGGTTGGTTGCTCCTATCTGAAATTTATTTAGCAAAAGTTTTACTTTCAGTAACTTTTAAGCTTGATCTAAACGTAAATGTTAGGTATTTTTGTTTGTGTTCCAGGGTCTGCAGTGAGCTTATGCTCCATTTCCTGTACAAGGTGACTTATCGCGTAACAAAATAACATTTTTTTATGTTGATTTGCTCTCCTGGTAAGCCCCAAGTTTTTTTTGGTTACAGTAGCATCAAGTGGGTTTTATTTTATTTATTTATTAGATCACTAATCCCAACATTTTCTTTGTGGAAAGTGGTGCAGATGCTAGTGTGAATGTTTTTTGGTTAATGTCATTTGCCAGTATTTTTCATTCTTTGTGCAAATTGTATGATTACATTGCTTCATTTGGTAGTTTAAATTACTTCAGAACAGGTCAGTCATTAGTGCAATTCTAAAAGTTGCTATCTGCTGTATGCAATGTGGATTTTCATATTAAGTTACAGGCTTGATTGGTGCTTGTGTGAGGATTTTTCTTTCTCCACAATTTTAAATTTCTTTTTTTTATTATTATATATATAATATATAACAAAAATATTGTCAGTAAATTACCAATGTTCTTATACATCACTAACTTTATGAAAATCCTACATTTTGGTGGTATTTATATTTTTTTAGGGGGCAGTTTAATATTAGTATTTATTTTATTCTCTCTCCCAATGCTGCATCCATCCACTTTCCAACCCGCTGAATCCGAACACAGGGTCACGAGGGTCTGCTGGAGCCAATCCCAGCCAACACAGGGCACAAGGCAGGAACCAATCCCGGGCAGGGTGCCAACCCACCGCAGGACACACACCAAGCACACACTAGGGCCAATTTAGAATCGCCAATCCACCTAACCGGCATGTCTTTGGACTGTGGGAGGAAACCGGAGCGCCTGGAGGAAACCCACGCAGACACGGGGAGAACATGCAAACTCCATGCAGGGAGGACCCTAGAAGCGAACCCAGGTCTCCCAACTGCGAGGCAGCAGCGCTACCAACTGCGCCACCGTAACCAGTGCTGCATTTATTTTGAAAACAAATAACATATATTAATGCCAAGTAGAACTTTATTGTGGTAAATGGGGCTGAATTTTATTTAGATTCTGTGATGTTTGAGGTGTCTAACCCCCTCCTTTGTCTTGACTGCAGGAACGTTCATATATTTATGAAAATTAATCGATGGCTTTATTTAAGTTATTGTAGAATTAAAGTAGGTTATTGTCCAATATAAAATTTGATCTTTAATATAGTAAAGATATTTTTAAAGGGAAGAATTTTGCTGGCTTAAAATTAAGATTGAACTGCTGATGTCTTTAGCTGTTTTATAATACACTCTCTATTCAAATAGAACACTAGAAATTTTGCCAGCAAGATTACACTGTTTTAATACAAGCTCTTTTTGGTGGCTAATTTGTTAATTGTTAACAGTATTTCAGTTTTTTTTAAGCTTTGAGTTTTTCACTAACAAATCATAATTTTGCCTAGTGCTAACATGCACTTCCTGTCATCATTACTGCTGTTTAAGGAATGTGTTCTTGCTTTGTTTGTGAATATTTTAAAAATAAGTCAAACATGTAGGGCATCATAAACTACATACCTCACCACAAGTTTATTTACATGATTAACTAGATTATAGTACAATACTAAGTTTAGAAATGCAATTCAATATGAAGGTGTATTTATGCCATTATCATACTATGCATAGTCCTTTTAGCATTATGTTTACCCCTGGAAAAACGAGCCAAACACTTTATTTTTTTATTACATGTAACAAACATTCAACTACCAAAACGTCAACATAACATAAAGTGTTTGTGTCTTGTGCAGATTGCTGTACTGATGCAGATTTAGTACATATACTTTGTATGACATGTTTTGAGACGATCACTAATGCACAGCCCCACGTCTCAGTCGGGAAGTTAGTAGTTTTTTCCTTTGTGTGTGTTACTTTTTTTTTTTTTTTTTTTTTTCCTCCTTGTTGCTTTCACACGAGAGGATAGAATGTCAGAGCCTCATCTGCATGATTGATGCACCCAATCTGTTACTGCAGGCTACCACAGCACAGGGCTAAGTGACTGACTTTAACGATTGCCCCACTGTGAACACTACTTAGGAGGTTAATGTCTGTCTTGTCCTTCCACTTGATTGCAATCGCAGTTCAATTTCACTATTAGTGTTGATGTCTGATGACCAGTTCACATCGTCCTCACTATTGCTCAATCTGAGCAATAGTTTAATTTTGTTCTAAAACTTCCCTTGTGGCTTTTTGTTTACATTCATGTTTTTTGTTAGAGGCTCATCCCTACTCATGAATATCTATGGTTACTCTAATGTACTTCATCAGTTGTTGGACAGCATAGATTTTTTTTTTTGGTGGCATGATGTTAGTTCGTCCACTAGATGGCAGTAGTGTAATGTCTGGAGAGTTGTTTACGTGTAACACTGTAAAGTGTATCATTGCATATCAACCCAAGTGTGACTTGTGTTTAACCCTAATTGCATAGAATTTCGAGCGGTTAATGCTAAGATTAATCCAGTTCTGGATCACATGCAGAGAGAAAGTGAGAACCCATAAAGACGTGATTGAGCACATGGTTGAAACCAGCTGTAGTTCATGAAATATGCGATTAATAGTTGCCAGACAAACCTGAAAAATATATATAACCAATTTTTTTCATCTGCAAGTGTCAAACGAAGCCAGGCAAAACCAGGAAACTTGTGTTACAAATCCTGTTTATAAATATATGGTAAGAATAGGCTAAATTAATGTGTAAGAGCTATAAAAGTAAAGCTTGGCATGCAGGGTAAAAATACAAAATGCTGAAACAGAGTAAATATGGGTGTGACTTATTACATTCTAATTTATTGCTTTATTAAATATATTATTAACTTTGTTCTGCTGTGGATTAATGCCCTGTCCAGGGTTTGTTCCTGTATTGTGCCCTATGGCTAGCTGAGATTGGCTACAACCCCACAATCCTGATTTGGACTAGGCGAGTTAGAAAATGACACATTAACTTGTTCGTTTACATGTATAGAGGTATGAAATTTTACATTGAAACGAGTTTGTAATAAGTACCGCTTACATTTGGCTTTAACATCCATTCTGAAATTTAACAGGTTATTTGCCAATAAAAATTGCACCGAAAGACAAGGCTTTTGCTTGAAGAATTGTATGCTCTTAACAAGTATTCTGTGCATTTTCAGTGAATCAGAAACCAGATTCTGTTTTTCTTTTGATTTCAGCTAGTGTTGCAGGACACTTGTGTATAGTCTCTTCCTAAACATAGCTTTGTGTTTGCAGAGTATGGTGGATAAGTATTAACAATGTAAATATTTGTCAAACAGCGCTGCTCTGAGGTTTTATAGGGATAATATTGATACTGAATATTGAACTAGCCATTTCAGATTTTTTTTTGTTTGTTTTTGGGAAGGGATTTTATATACAGTATAAAAAAAATTTATACTAAGCTTCTGATTAACCAGACATGGAGAGCTGTATGTTCTATATTAAAGAGCAAACTTTTGTATTTTTATAATTAAACTGTACACTACAAGTGTTACCTGAGCATTTTTTATTGACAAAATTAAATTCTGTAGGCTTGTTGTTTAGTGACATAAGTTCTAAAATAAAATTACCTTAAAATACATTCAAGTATTAAAATCTGTACATAAAATATTCATCCATAATACATACAACATAAAAGGAAATAAAATGCTTCTCATAATTACAAGATGTCATATTGTTTACTCTCTTCTGTAGTTTTACTTCTCTGAATCAAAGTAATTTAAAAAAAAAATAGTTTTCATGGTTTGTCTTGTAATATATTTTCACAAGCACTGCTTAAATGTACATGCACTTATTTTTGAATCATTTAAATGATTAATTGCACTACAGCTTTTTACTTTGAAAAAATATTCAGGTTTTTTTCTTTTCTTCATTGTACCTCTAGTCATTCCTTAATTTTTGAGGTGTAATTATACATATGTATTGCCTTTTTATTTATGCAGTGCTTATTTCTTATCAAAACTTGTATGACACACACAAACAAATAATATACACCGTACAAATACTAAAAAAGCCACAAATCTATCAAATGTTAATGAGATGTTAATCAAGAAGATAAAAATTGAAAATCTTATCTTTTTCTAGTTGAAAATTTGAGCTGCTGCATTAAACACAAGCTTGCTCACCATACAAATTCAGAAAAGTAGTGTCTGTTTTAATTTAAAAGATTAAATAAAAAAGGTCTGAATACATTATACTAGCTTTTTTGCCCCTTCGGTAATCTCACAGGACAGCTCATGAGGTGTTTTTTTTTTTTTTTTTTTTTTTTTTTTTTTCTTCCACTTTATTTAATGTAAAGGCTAATACTCCAGTTCTATGTTTATGATGAAATCTGTGTAGCTGCTCTTTTTTGTTTTTATATATAAAGTTTTTAAGGCAAAAAAAGATGTGTGCTTGCTAACATACTCTGCCTATTTACCAATCATTGACTGAATCTTTTTTAGTGAAGATCAACAAATTTAGATGGATGACCATTCAAACATCACTGTTGACAATTTGTAGATGAGCATTTCATTCTTGTTTGGAGGAAAAAAACTATCTGCAAATGTTGTCTGTGGATGGGTGTTTAATATTTTAATGTATTACAACAAAAATGGAGTCATGACTGCAGTACCAGGATTTATATAATTAAGAGAACAAGGAAATTCTGTAGGCATTAAAAATATTGCTGATGGCATAGAAAAGAAATGATGCATCAGATAAAACTAAACTGTTATATATAGTCTAAATTTCAGCTTAATCAGTTTAACCAAATCTTTGTCCCCATTAAGTGAAAAAATACATACATGGTTTAAAATATTTAGAACTTTCAAGTCAGACTTATTAATATATGACAACCTTTCAATGAGAATATTATTCTGCTTTGTATTGTAAATGTCAATATTCCAGGCCTCTCTCTATTCTAAAGTCTGACTACTCTGTTTACAGGAAGTTCCAACAGCAAAATATGTGTGACTCCTCAAGCACGTTGATATTTTGCATATAGGAGCAGTACATCTAAATTACTGTAAAGCAATGAAAAGTAGATTGAAAACTTTTGAGAACTAGTTATTTGGGGTGATAGGGGATTGGAGAGCTGTGAACATTTATTTGTGTGCGCATATAGAATTTTTGCTTACCATTTTCAAATTCACTTACTATTTTGGCTTATCAGAATAGTGAAAATAACCTATTCTCATCAGTAGCTGAAAAAAGTACAAATTATGAAGTGTGTGTGTGTATATATAATATATTTATTTATTTATTTATTTTCATACCACAACACAAGCAAGATATTCATCCAATCAAAAGAAAACTGGTTTCATATAACTCAGTGGTACAGTAGACCCCACGAAGTTGCGGTTCAGAGTTCGTGGCCTCAGTCATTCGCGGATTTTTCCTTAGAACCTAACTAATAATTGTTAGCGGAAACAGCAAATATCTTCTGCAGTTTTTATGTTTTTTTTCGTGGCAATACTGTACTGTAGAGAGAACCGACATGGGATGGTGAAAGTAGCCAATAGAATTTGAAACTGCAACTCTCGGCAGTCGCTGCAGTGGCTCTGATTGGTCTTCTGCTGAGGGTGCTGGTCAAAGGATGTCAGCACGGCTTTTAAAAAGGGGGCCAGTGACCAAAAGCAAAAAAAAAAAAAAAAAAGTTTTTGTAATTTGTGTTTCAAGTTCCTGTCTGTCTGCTTGCCTTCTTTTGGGTTACCTGTATTTATTCATTTTGTCCTGGGTCGTTTCGTGCGTCTGGATTGTCTGCCGTCTGCCTGTGTACATGAGGAGACATGTGGATTCATGGCCATCCTGCAAAGAAAGAAGCGCTCCTGAACCCGTCTTCACCATTTCAGGAACTAGCGGTAGGACTATCTTTACATTCCCATTCAATTCGGAATCTCTGGACTGTCCATTTTCATCATTACATTTCATCCGTTGCTGTTTTTTATGATTTACTGTGTATGTTTTGTTTGTGCTTTGTTGTATTTAATGTGTAATTGCCGTAAGGGGAACAGGGGTGGTATCGTTTTCTTATTTCATTTGTTTGCATTACATTCTTTATTTGCTGTTTGATTCCCGGTTTGCTTTGTTTTTGTCTCTCAAGGCTGGGTGCGACCTTGGAATCTTCACCATAAAAATAAATAAATCACCGTCTTCTCGATTGTGGCTTCTCATGCAACGCTACGCTTACTTAAAAGCCTGAGCAGCATGTGTCCTTTTTGGCTGATTGCTTGTTTGTCTCTTCCCCCAAGCATTCTCTGCTCCTATGATGTTTGTCTATTGTTTAATCGATAACTAACTGCATGAGACATGTTTGTTTGAAGAGTTTGAATGAAGTTCAAACTGCACTAAGACTAGCCTGCAAGCATCTGCACTTACCTCTGTCTACTTGCATGCAGCCAGTTTAAGCACAGTTGGCTCAGTGATTTACATTCATGGCGTCAGTTGCACTTTGTACATATTGTTCCAGTAGTTTTTAAAATAGTTTTAACAGTTTATTAGCAGTGTGTAAAATGATCAGTGTTGCAGTAATTGTGATGCTCTTCACATGGAAAAAAATGTGTTCTGTTAAAATTTCACCTTTTCTTTGTGAATTGTGACGTTTACTTAAAGTGCAGCAAAAAAGTATTTGGCGTCCAGGGATGCATTAACCCTCAAGTATGTGGCAGTTTAACGGTTAAAGCCCCAAGATGCCGCTGAAACGAGCTGCACCGTCTAAGGCTTCTGGCAATGAATACGCGCTTGCATGAATTGCGGTACATACAGGTGCTGGTCATAAAATTAGAATATCATGACAAAGTTGATTTATTTCAGTAATTCCATTCAAAAAGTGAAACTTGTATATTAGATTCATTCATTACACACAGACTGATGTATTTCAAATGTTTATTTTCTTTTAATGTTGATGATTATAACTGACAACTAATGAAAGTCCCAAATTCAGTATATCGGAAAATTAGAATATTATGAAAAGGTTCAATATTGAAGACACCTGGTGCCACACTCTAATCAGCTAATTAACTCAAAACACCTGCAAAAGCCTTTAAATGGTCTCTCAGTCTAGTTCTGTAGGCTACACAATCATGGGGAAGACTGCTGACTTGACAGTTGTCCAAAAGACGACCATTGACACCTTGCACAAGGAGGGCAAGACACAAACGGTCATTGCTAAAGAGGCTGGCTGTTCACAGAGCTCTGTGTCCAAGCACATTAATAGAGAAGCGAAGGGAAGGACAAGATGTGGTAGAAAAAAGTGTACAAGTAATAGGGATAACCGCACCCTGGAGAGGATTGTGAAACAAAACCCATTCAAAAATGTAGGGGAGATTCACAAAGAGTGGACTGCAGCTGGAGTCAGTGCTTCAAGAACCACCACGCACAGACGTATGCAAGACATGCATAAAGACAAAAAGGACTGGACTGCTGCTTTCTGATGAAAGTAAATTTTGCATTTCCTTTGGAAATCAAGGTCCCAGAGTCTGGAGGAAGAGAGGAGAGGCACAGAATCCACGTTGCGTGAGGTCCAGTGTAAAGTTTTCACAGTCAGTGATGGTTTGGGGTGCCATGTCATCTGCTGGTGTTGGTCCATTGTGTTTTCTGAGGTCCAAAGTCAACGCAGCCGTCTACCAGGAAGTTTTAGAGCACTTCATGCTTCCTGCTGCTGACGAACTTTATGGAGATGCAGATTTCATTTTCCAACAGGACCTGGCACCTGCACACAGTGCCAAAGCTACCAGTACCTGGTTTAAGGACCATGGTATCCCTGTTCTTGATTGGCCAGCAAACTCGCCTGACCTTAACCCCATAGAAAATCTATGGGGTATTGTGAAGAGGAAGATGCAATACGCCAGACCCAACAATTCAGAAAAGCTGAAGGCCACTATCAGAGCAACATGGGCTCTAATAACACCTGAGCAGTGCCACAGACTGATCGACTCCATGCCACGCCGCATTGCTGCAGTAATCCAGGCCAAAGGAGCCCCAACTAAATATTGAGTGCCCTGCATGCTCATACTTTTCATGTTCATACCTTTCAGTTGGCCAACATTTCTAAAAATTCTTTTTTTTGCATTGGTCTTAATTGATAGTCTAATTTTCCGAGATACTGAATTTGGGACTTTCATTAGTTGTCAGTTATAATCATCAACATTAAAAGAAATAAACATTTGAAATACATCAGTCTGTGTGTAATTAATGAATCTAATATGCAAGTTTCACTTTTTGAATGGAATTACTGAAATAAATCAACTTTGTCATGATATTCTAATTTTATGACCAGCACCTGTATAGCAGTAACATCGGTATTTTACATTCTAGCACTGCGGGAGACATAGCAGTACCGTATACAGGTTTACTTTTACATCTTTATTTTTATGTAATGTATTAAGCAGAGTTTGAAATTAAATTAGTGTTTTGGGGGCATATTTAGGGTTTAAACTATGAAAATATGCATTTTTTTTAACCACATCCAAAATCCGCGGTTTTTCACAATTCGCGGGTGCTCTAGGAACATAACCCACGTGAATTTTGGGGGTGTACTGTACTTTTTCAGTCCAGATTAGTTTGTCAAAGATACAGTGGGCAAACTAACATACACTTGTTAGTGTAATTCCTTGTTATAATTAGTATATTTATTTCACAAAGGTTATATAGTAAAAAGTAACATTGTAATCCAGTATTGCTTGATGACCCTTTTTGTTCCCTAATTTCAACCAGTTATACATGATGACATGCACTGCCTTAAAGAGAGTATAAGGAATGGATAAGATCTTACTTGGTGCCAAATCCTCAATATTCCTAAATATTGGTATGGATGCACATTTATGACAAAAGTAACGGATGATTATTACCTTTGATACTATATTACAATTGTGATTATGCAGCATCACAGTAAGGAGACCTGCTTTTGTGTTCTGGTCCTTCCTGCGTCGAGTTTGAATGTTCTCCTCATTTCTAGTCCTAGTATGTTCTTGGTATGTGTTCACCATACAATGGACTGCCCAGGGTTTGTTCCTGTCTTGTGCCCTTTGCTAGTTGGTATAGGCTCCAGGTATGCAAACAATGTTAATAGCATTTACATAGCAACTTCAAGAACTACTGATATGGTATCACATTATTAAATGTTGCCGCCAAAGCACTTTAGTCTGGAGCAGACTCAGTCCTTGATTGGCTGCATCCCTGTTTTTGCTGAAAATACTATAGCAAAAGTTACAGTACTCATTTATAGGGTCAGCATTCTGCTTTTCAGTGTAAATTCTTCATTAAAAAAAAAAGAACTTTTTTGTGCACAGTTTTAATTCAAGCCTAGTCTTTTTGATAACTAAAATGCAAATGCCTGTTTTATCTGAATTTACTTTTGATAGCCTGGTGGATACAGAGTCGAATTATGTGATCAGGTAAAGCATTTAATAGTTATCTGTGTTGTGCATGTAATGTTACTAGGACTTGGTGCTGTGAGCTTATCTTTCATGCCCTCTCACCATAACAAACTAGAGGTTGGATTTTAAATGGTTACATAAAACTTTGCTTGCAGTGCTGTAACAGTTTACTTTGTACTTTTTTGATCAATGTAATTTCAGATTATAGACCGTTCTTCTCATTTTAATTGTAAAACTGAAAATGTTGGGTGATCTAGGTTCAACATGGCTTCTAACTTTTTGGAGGCTGCTTCTAACATGAGAAAGAAATGTGCACTTTTAAAACGTGTTTGTGCTTGATTACAGCGATCATTTGCTTTATAGAGCTGTCTAACTGAAAGCTTGATTCTTAACAGCAGCATGGTCTCTAAAAGGAATGCAGTAATTGCCACTTTGCACAGTTAGTATATTGCGGAATTATTACAGCAATTCCCTTATATTAGCATTTTGAATACTCTCCTTCAGATATAACACACTTGTCCCAGTGCTTATGCTCTTCCTGGAAACATTTCCTGTACTCCTTTTTGTTACTATGTCTTGAACATCCTTTATCTGTCACAGGTAGAACAAAGAAAACTTTCTTGAGGAGAATGCTCGGACAATTGCATTATTCTTTCTCCAGGTATAAATCTTGTTTCAATATTTCAGAAATTTCTAAATTTATGTTGATGATCTGAATGTGCAGCACTAAGTAGTGATGCACTGATGTGGAAATTCTGAATGATACTCGATAACCAATTTGTTTTTGTCCACCTTTGCCAATACAGAGGGACGATATTCATTTACTTCAAGTTTGAATGTTTCAGTTATGTTTGAAAATGGTATTATACATTATCAAAGAAATTGTAGCATGTGAAATAGAGAAGGAACACTTTTTTAACATGAACTTGCTGACTTTTCTTTTCTTCTTTGCTATAGATCTAAGCAGCCAGAACTTTCTGTGCGGAAGCAAGGTATGGTCTGTGTCTATAGCAAAAATACTTCGGGTCATGTACAAAAAAAAAAAATCTGCTTAACATACACATTCTGGGTAACTTAAACACATCAAGACACCATGCCATTACATAACATGGTATTGGATATATATAAACAAAAAAGTGAATGCATATTCTTTGTGCCATAATCAGACATATATTACTTTAAGTAAAACTAAAATAGGAAAGGTTCAATGATGCCAGTAACCCTGAATTTAAGTTGGCTTCTTTAAAAGCGCAAAAGGTTCTCTTAACAAAAAGAATGATATGGTTTTATATATATCAGACCCAGAAAACACTGTGCCTGCAGTTTTAACAGCACTCACAGAATTTAAAAAGATATCTGGTCTCCGAATTAATCTGAATAAAAGTATACTCTTTCCATTAAATTCACAAGCATATAATATTAGATTGGACACCCTACCTTTTACCATAGCAGATCAGTTTAAATACCTTGGGGTAAATATCACAAGTAAATATAAAGCTCTTTATCAACAAAATTTTGCCGTCTATGGAAAAAATTAAGCAAGACTTTCATAGATGGTCAACCCTTCATCTCACTCTAGCCGGAAGAATTAACGTTGTTAAGTTGAATATCTTTCCTAAACTTCTTTTTTTATTTCAAAACATTCCAACATATATCAATAAATCATTTTTTAAGCAATTAAATTCAACTATAACCTCATTTATTTGGAACTCCAAACACTCACTTATCCGAAGAACGACCCTACAAAGACCTCAGGCAGAAGATGGCATGGCTTTACATAATTTCCAGTTTTATTACTGGACAGCAAACATACAAGCCATAAAAACCTGAACACAAAAAAAAATGAACATACACAGGCTTGGCCCGCAATAGAAGTAAAATCCTGTAGTACTTCTTTATACTCCCTACTCTGCGCTCCAATAAATGCAAGTTATCGCAAATATACTAATAACCCAATTGTGCTTTACTCACTCAGAATATGGAACCAACTTAGAAAGCATTTTAAGATGGAAAATCTTATCTGTGGCACCTCTGCAAGAGAACCACCTCTTTCAACCCTCACAAACATATCCAGTTTTTAATACCTGGAAAAGATTTGGGATTAAATTCCTCAGAGATCTTTATATAGACAATATTCTTTGCATCCTTTGAACAATTACGTTCCAAATTCAACCTCCCAGCTACACATTTCTTTCACTATCTTCAAATTAGGAACTTTGTTAAACAGAAACTGCCTGATTTTCCTCATCTCGTACCCTCCACCATGCTGGAAAAAATACTGCTCAATTTCGAGGAATTAGACACCATTTCCGCATTATATAAAATCTTATTAGAATCCCTTCCTTTCAAAGATCCAAGAGGACATTGGGGAAAAAGATCTCTTAATCAATATATCAGAAAAGGAGTGGAAGGTAGCATTGCAGAGAATTCACTCGAGCTTCATATGCGCAAAGCATAGAATTATTCAACAAAAAATTATATATCGAGCTCATCTGTCTCGCTTAAAACTGTCCAAAATGTTTCCAGGGCAAGATCCAACCTGCGAACACTGCAACCAAGCTCCTGCCTCACTGGGTCACATGTTTTGGGCCTGCACCAAATTAACATCATTTTGGACCAAAATTTTTAAGTGCCTTTCAGACAGCCTTGGTGTCGCAATCCCTCCTAACCCATTAACAGCTGTGTTCGGTGTTCTTCCAGACGGACTTGAAGTGGAGAAGGACAAGAAAACGGTGATTGCATTCACTACACTTTTGGCACGCAGACTTACTTTGTTAAATTGGAAGAATCCTAACTCTCCTCTGATAAGTCAGTGGGAAACCGATATTTTATATTATTTGAAATTGGGGGAAAAATCAAATTCTCAGAGGATCTGTACAGAATTTTTTCAAAACCTGGCAGGATCAAATCAATAATATTTTAGAATAAGAAGAAATAAATATTTCCGCATTTCTTTCCCTTCTCCATTTTTTATTTACCTATATATATTTTTTCCTTTCTTTTGTTTATTTTTGCCCTATTAAAAGGCCTTAAGCAATTCTCCTTTGGCCATGCTCTCCTTCTCAAGGGTGGGGTTTGATTTGTCTTCAGTTCTTTTTTTTGTATAAATTGATCAGTTTGTATGGAATGATTACAATAAATTAATAAATAAAATTATAAAAAAAAAACAAAGAAGCATTTCTGCCTTTTCAACAGCATCTCTTTTGATTTGCTGTATTTGATGTGGTTGAAAAAAGGCATTCATTATCTATACTGGTACAAGGTGCCAATAGGTACTTGATCGCTGCATTACCTTTCCAGTACTGAATGGTGCAGTTCTTTCTGGACATAGGTGCTCTCTGAGATAGTTATTCAGATAAAAAAAAGTTTAGAAACATTCACCTATGTAATAATAATAAAAAAAATAAACAAACTCTTAGGTTGACCAGATTTGTGGTAAGGATATTATGCCCTGTACCAACCACCACCATTAATAAACTTTTAATGTTGAAAGCTTGACATATAATGATTTGGATCATATAATGGACATTCTGAATAAAGTGTGATGCAGATGCATGTTAAAGAACTGCAGCACAAGCTGTTTCATGATGAAACACTTTGTACAGGAAATGTGCCTTGAAATATTGAGAGAATGCGGTTTATTTCAGGGTGATTTTGTTTTAAAGTAATTACATTAACACTGTAGTACTGTAGATCTTTTCTATTTTGCAAGCAGGGTGACATGTCTTTCACAAGGTAATAATAATTAATTTTTTAATAATAATAATTTTTTGCATTTATATAGCGCTTTTCTCACTACTCAAAGCGCTCAGCAATTGCAGGTTAAGGGCCTTGCTTAAGGGCCCAACAGAGCAGAGTCCCTATTGGCATTTACGGGATTCGAACCGGCAACCTTCCGATTGCCAGTGCAGATCTCTAGCCTCAGAGCCACCACTCCGCCCTACAAAACTTGACGCTGAGTTTTAGCATGTAGGCAAACCTGTTGCTCTTTTTTTGTGCCCATTAAATTAATTTCCTCCACTGCTTTTCCACTGTGACTCGACTGTCCAAAATAGAAAAACCACAAACCGTGCCACTGCAGTGACGGTTTTGTAGGCAATCTAGCAAATATAAATTGTAAAAACCTGATCAAAAAGGCGAGGCAATGCCTTTAACCTGGTCCTGTTTGTCTCGGCTAATGTATGAGGAGCAGTTTGCCCTCCTCTTTACACTAGAATTACCAGTGTCTACGAAAAAACTCGTAAATCCGGCCCACCTTAAAACCGTTCTCGCCTCTCTTTTGTCTTCTAAATGTGCCGATTAAGGCGAGCAGCCGGCTATTCCATCCCCCACCGTCGCAGAACGTTCACTAAGTTTTCCCAGCTCATGCCTTGTTTGATTATCTGGGAGTGACTGAACTGCTGGAGTTTTAGAATGGAAATAATAGATCGCTATTTGGAATACATGCATTTCATGCCTGTTCCGTTTCTACAGTAATCTGTGTAAACACATTGCTAAAACAGAAACTTTTTCATATTTTAGTAATAAATGTTACAAAATGTAGGCATAAACTATAGAATCTGTGAAGCCTGAAGTCCAAACATCAAATAAACACTTTCACAAAAGGTTCAAGGATGATACAAAACTTCCGTGGCTTAACGCTACGGTTTGCTGGCTTGGGGCACAGCTGCCCTACAGAGACCTGAGTTCGATTCCCAGCTTTGGAGAAAGTGTTCCCCCCCCCTCAAACGGGCATTAAATTTATAAATTGGTATGTACTGTAAATCGTTAAGTTTAAAATGTCAATCACGGTTATTTCTGTTGATTAATTCATGCTTTTTACTTGGAGTCAGAACAGGAGCTTTTTCAGCTTATTCAGCTTCTGATCTGACTCAAACAGCACCAGTATGACTTCACACCCGATCTGACGGTGTTCGTTTTCAAATAATATTGCATTACTTCGACGATGTTTTCTGATTGGTACTATTCGCGCCATAAAATGATTTCTTCAAAACGTCACATATATTTGTCTCTTTCTTTTTTAAAATATGCGTTGTAGCACGCAGCAACTGGCTACCTGCATGTTCTTGCGCACACTGAATAAGACGGCGCTATATGCAATCATCAGATTCAAATGTTAACAGTTACATAGCACGGAATGGAAATGAGTAGTTCTTAGCATTCCACCACGCAAACTGTCATATAAACCGCCTACTGTAACTTGCTTTCTTTTTGCTTCGGTTATAGTCTTGAATAAAATAAGCACTCGTTTTGTTATACTTTTACATCAACATATGTTCCTGTGTTTGAGCGACACGGGCATGCTCAAAAAATACACGTGTAATGCCACGAAAAGTGCATGCAGACACTTCAGTTCGCAAGCATCGGTATGACAATGCAGTCACAAGTACACTGCAGAACTATAGTGCGTCTTTATGTGAAAACAGCAGTGTCAGATGGGGGGAGTGTCTGATGATTGCATATAGCACTGAAGTTACTGCTCTTTACTATGCTTTCCTCTGCATGTCCTGGAGTACAAAAGAAACAGCATACAGCAACACGTGGGGACTGGCAATATTGGTGGGGGGGAAAAAACACGCAGTCGTATGTATCGTGATACACTGAAGAGCTATAGCGCGTCTTTATGTGAAAACAGCAGTGTCAGGTGGGGGGTGGTATGGAAGGATCCTGAACGCGACTGAGACAATGAAAAGTGAATTAAAAAATAAATAAATAAACAAAGCTAACCTTTACAAATATCATAAATTACACCGGCTGTTACAGACTGAAATCAAATGTATCTTTTTTCTTTTTTTTTTTTTTTTTTCTAAAATAGTGAAAATAAGAACACTTCTCAAAAGGGAGTTGTGCAGGAACGAACTCATGACCTTCTGATTCCCAGTCAGCGACTGATACTGTTGCGCCACGGAAACAGTGATAGCTAATGAGTGTCAATGTCACACACTAAGGCGGCTTTTTTGGCGGTGGCTTTTTTTTGTACTTTTTTGTGAAAGTGTTTCTTTGATATTTGGACTTCAGGCTTCATACATTATATAGTTTATGCCTTCATTTTGTCATTTGCTACTAGAATATAAAAAACGTTTCTGTCTTAACAATATGTTTACACAGATTACTGTAGAAATGCAACACACATGAAATGCGTGTGTTCCAAATAATCTATTATTTCCACTCTAAAACTCCACTTCACTCCCAGATAATCAATCAAGGCATGAGCTGGGAAAAGTTCATTTACGTACTAAGTCATTGGGGGGATGGAATAGCCGGCTGCTGGCAGCTTGTCTTTATCAGTACATTTAGATGACAAAGGACGCTGGCGGAGAGGTGAGAACGTTTTTAAGAAGCGTTTTAAGGTGGGCCGGATCTACGAGTTTTTTCGTAGGCTCTGGTAATTCTAGTGTTAAGTGGTGCATGGGCCCAACAGGCTGCCTTGTAGTGCCAATTATGAGTTACCAGCAAACACATGGTATTGATTGGATATTTGAAAGTGGCAGTATATGATTTGTGGATTATTAAAAAAAAATGAAATCCGTAACAGTTTTTCTCTTTTCTTTTGTAATTCGGATGTCTGCTCAACCTAATTAATGTGATTATTATGAATAATTTTATGATTTAAGTATTTTACCTCGTGAGCAGTTGAATGTAGTTTTGTAGCCACATACAAATTTTCTTCTAGAATTTCTTAATATGCCTCCAAAAATGAAGCAGCAATCGTGGAGTGCCAGATCCTTTTCTCTTATGGTGTACTGTTGCTCTCTGCATCTCCTTCACTGGCTGACTTCTTGATCAGATGTTTCGAAAGTACTTCTTGCACTTGTATTTTGGTGGAAAAAAATTGATCTTTGTTTCCAGGGCTACAGGGGATGAATTATGAAGATAGATTAAAAGAGCTGAGCCTTTTCAGTTTAAGCAAAAGAAGATTAAGAAATGACATGACTGTGTTTAAAATTATGAAGGGAATTTAGTACATTGGATAGAAACTGTTCTTTTAAAATGAGTTCATCAAGAACATGGGGACACAGTTGGAATCTGTTTTAAAGGTAAATTTCCCACAAACATTAGGAAGCTTAATTTTACACACAGAATGATAAACACTTGGAATAAGCTACCGAATAGTGTAGTAGACAGTAAGACTTTAGGGACTTTCAAAACTCAAGTTGATGTTTTGTTTTTTTTTGTTTTTTTTATGGGGGAGTGGATAGCACTGGTGAGCTTTGTTGGGCTGAAAGGCCTGTTCTTGTCTAGATTGTTGTAATGTTTTCAAAAACACAACTATTTTGGCCTCAAAATATTCATCAGTTCAGTGTGCCATTTAGATTCAACATTCTTGTAGGGCTAACCTCTGAGCTCCAAATATTTGTTGTGAAGCTAATGCTGGTGACATGGTTTCTTAAAAGCTTGTAGATATGCATAGAAATCATTAGTGCTGGGCGGTATGCCGGTTCCATACCGAAAACCATTTATTTTTTTTATGATATGGATTTTTCTTATACCGCAACACCAGTTTAAATTGCCTAAACGACGTTCGGAACATGGCGCAGCGGGAAACTGTTCAAGTTGGGACCTTTTTCACTGCTACACCGCTAAACACAGATTTGTTGCACATGGGCTCTTTTTCACTGCTACACCACCAAATAGTGGGCGGTAGCATAGGTATGCCGTGCGGTGAAAATAGACAGAGCCGAAAAAAACCAGTCACGTCTGTCGCCTGGAGATGCTTTAGTTTTAAAAGGTCAGATGTGTAAATACTGTTTCTATACTACGGGATAATACTGCAAGCCAAGTTGTACTTGTTTTTGTACTTGCTAGTGTATGTTTTGCTTGTATTGATCCTGCGATGTGGTGGCGACTCGTTCAGAGATGGGCGCAACTCTGAATGGATGGCATAATTAAACATGTATAACGAAGATATTTTTAAAGTTCTGAACACTCCGTCGGCTAAGTTAATAACTAGTTTTAATTTCACAAAGACGTTTATCTGAGCGGTGATTGCTGCAGGCGCCTGCTCTTAGTGCGGAGGAAGTCAGTTTAAGAAGTGTAGTGATTAACGACTGGGTCGGGGAACACTTAACACAAAGTATTTGATGTGCTGCATTAACTTGTGACGGGGTTTGAGAAAATCTAGTAAATTAAACATTGATTTTAGGATGAAGTTTAGTTTACAACATTCTACTTTAATTATAAAATTATGAGAATAAAGTGGAAATGTCGACTTTAATCTTGACATAGTCAACATGTCGAATTTATTCTGGACATATAGTTTGTTTTTTTTCTTCCGTGTCCATATTTTTTTTTCTTCACAGTGGCCCTAATGCACTTCCATAAGGCTATACCACAAACAGCATTATAAATGCAAGTTGCAGTTTTTATTATTTATGTATAAAGCTTAGCTTGAAGCAAGGTCCATATTAATGCAGTTTACCTAAATGATGGTACAGATGGTAAGATGTCATCACCAAGATTGCACTTGTTTTATTTTATTTTAATTTGGTGAATACTGTGTAATGCACCTGGGCTTGAAGCCTTGAAGTAATGGTGCAACTATCAGTAATACTACTGTTATGTATTTTATTGTTATTATTTATTAGTTTAAATATTGTGCAGTTTAATGATGGTAAAATTGTTTAAAAAGTCACTTTAACGTGTCAGTGGACAGAGATTGTTAACATTAACAGAAAGTGTAGTTGGTTTACAAAAAATATTTACTATTCCTTTTCTAAGACGTGTTCAGTGCAATCCAACTTTTGACAAACACCTCTGGATATTTTACTAAGTCTAAATGCCTCTTTGGATGGTTGAAACTATGTTGTCAAAATCATAGTTTAAGCTTTTGCAAAATTTGTTCAATTTAAAGGTTCTATATTTGTCATGCAATGTGATTCCTTCTCCTTAGTGCCACCCCCTTGAAAACTATCACTTTATGGGGCCATGCAAACCTGGATTAATACTTGTGTGCACATTAAAATGTCTTTTTGTACGATGTACAATTCTCATAACAGTCTAATAGGTTATTCTTGGCCAGTCTACTGCAGTAATTGCAGTGGAAAATGTGGTTAACATGCACTCATGCATGGGGAAAAAATACCGTCTAATACCGTGAAACCGGCAGAATTTAGAAAAATACCGTGATATAGAATTTTGGTCATACTGCCCACCTCTAGAAATCATATAATACAGGCAGTGAGACATCAGCAAAGTATTGCCAGCTTGGAAAAATGTACCAAGGTTCTAAATGGTGCAGTAGTAGACTAAATCCCTCGTCCTCAACTAGGAAAAAAATTGGTCATAGAGTGGGGTAATTTCCATTGTTTTAGTAGTTATGCCTTTACCTCTGTTGCTGTTTCGAGGAAATGTTCTCATGTTTTGAATGGTTTCCTGTATGAGGCTAACAATAATGAAATCAGATGCTACTGGGCTAACACTGGTTTTGGTAGCATTATCTGCTAGAAATTCTGTGTTCTTATACAGTATAATCCCTCTTAACCGGCCACCTTGGGACTGAACCCATGGCCAGTTGCCGTTTTGGCCAGTTAATCTGATGCATACCTATTTTCATGTAGAGAAATATTTCTAAGGTATGTACTGTATCTCTTTTGATTTTCCTGAAGAAACCATATCCACAAAGCTTCATCCACAATTTCGCACACAGGTTTTTTTATCTCTTACAACGACTGGACAGTGTTTTGTAGCGGGTCCACAGCTCAAGTCAAAAAGGCCACTTTTAAAATAATCTCTGCACTCACGGCTTAGTGAGTATGTGTGGCTGATCGGTTCCCAGGGAATTCGTGATGCGGGTGATCCTAGCGTAAGTGCAAAGGTGAGGAGTCGTCCACATCTGTAATTGTTCTTGGGAACTGCTCATTGCCACATCTGATCCACGTCCCCGTGATAAATAGAGCGTTAGACGGCTAGGGGGAGAACAAGAGAGAATGGGAGGTTAATGGAGAAGGAAGCAGAGTGCTTCCAGATGAAAGCCAGTGCAGGAGAGAGAGCAAGCAGATTCGATGGAGCAATGGTAGGCAGCTGGGAGGTGAGCCCCTGCTGACGAGTGTTTGGCTGACACTCGGTGGGGCTGAAGAAAGCGGTTGCTCCAGCTGAGAGATTGCAGAGCTGGAGTGACCGGTATTGAAGATGACTGGGTATCGAAAAACAGCGGCAGTCGTTGGAGGCTTTAGACTGGTTTAGCCCCAGCGTGAGCGCCCTGGCTACTGGGGATTACAATGCAAATAAAACACTTGCAAATGTAACAGGCTTTCATGACACGTGACTAAAAATATGTAATTAGCTACTAGCTACCCATATTTGGGGTTTATTTTTTATTTATTTATTTATTTTTTTTAAACGTAGTCACTCTGCTAAATTATGGTGCAGCATGACACACACAAGCGCATTTAGCGTGTGTGTGTACAAAAAATGGTTGACAAGAAATGTAAGTCCCTGTCCAAGCAGAAAACGTTTTTTTTTCTAATCTTGTGTGCAAAGGTAATCAAACTTGCCAATAGTGCAGCGGTGAATTTCACTGCACATCAACCATGACTAAAACGCATACCCTACTGATATGAACCAGGGGGTATGCCTAGGTCAGCACAATCTTTTTCAGTGATAAGAAGGTAGCCCATCTCCTTTTCCTTGCAAGCTTCTTGAAGAAGGCACACTTTACCCACATCACTAGTGATGCAGCCTCACTTAAGTATTTATTGTGCTACCAGGACTCTCCCACCAAACTGATGACATGACACAAGCAGGTTGAATGTACACTGTTAAACATAACCACTTTTTTAAAAATTTCCTGGTATGCTTTCAGATCGTATGATGCATTGTCTGTAACCACTGCTAGAATGTCATTAAGATTCAGCTGGTGGTTGTGATGGGACTGAAGTGCTGCCTGTGAAAAGGCAGAAAAGTTGCAGCTCTCCGTGAAGATAAAATCTGCCAAAAAGTGCTGGTCTTCAGTACCTGTAATTGTAATTATGTAAATTATTTCTAATGATTCTTAAACCTTAAATGTTTACAGATTAAAAACGTGCATCATTACATCAGTAGCTTCATCTACTGCATATCTTAAAATAATTACAAAGCAAAAGCAAACTAACCTGTAAGATGCTAAATCCGGGAATTAAACAGAAAAAAGACCCACTTTTAAGGGATCATTGTGTTTGAGGAGAAGCCTGCTCTTCTGCCCAGGTTTGAAGGTGCTGAGTTTATAACGGAAGAGACAAATATGGACCTTGCATGCCTCGTCACTGTGAGGAAAAACATTTATTAAATCCAAAACATTGTTGTTAATTTTTAAAAGGCTGTTAACAACCAGTGCAGTTCACTAATAACATTTTTCTACGGGAAAGACTGTTATTACCGGTTAAATATAATTTAATCGGTTAAATGATTCACATTAAATATATTGTGTACAATTAGAACTGCCTACATAAAAGAATTACCATACAGCCAAATGTTTACTCACCTATCATTATGTTGAGAACTATTTGATCTCAGCTATCAGTGGTTTCATCAACTACAATATATGTTTTCTTGCCACGAATCTTTTGAAGAACGGTCTCCATATGTTGTTCAAAGACATGGGGCAAATTAGTTTGACAAAGACAGCTCATTTTCTGGCAATGTGCCTCATTGTTTACAATGCTTAATAAAGAAAGGATGCATCTTTGTCATTTTTTCGAGCAGTATGTCTGACTCACATGGCCACAAACTGGCATCTGGCGATTTTGATGTTTCCTCGGTTACTTGAAGGGGAACACTTTTTGATCTTAATTTCTCCTTGTTCTTGAGATGGGTTTTAGATTTGACATGGTCATTGCAAGTATCTTTTCGTGTTCAGTCTATGGTATACGCTGGCAAAACTTATTGAAAAGTTGTCCAGGATATTGTTGTGCCCTCGATTTTGCAGTTAACCTCGTGTTTGTTAGTTTTTTTGATGTAGTTAAAGTATCTGATACTGCTCGCTTCGACATTTCTGTCTCGTGCAGCTAGCTAATTTGCATGCCTTTAATGGGAAAACATACATACAGATAGAGGCAGGACTGGTAGTCATTTCCTGAATCTTTCGCTTGCGACGAATCATGCTGTGCTCTTGGATAACACGAATATCAACTCTGTCTTTGATATCTCCGTCTTTCGAAACTATTAATCGCTGACAATTCATCACATGTTGGCTTATTATATATGTGAGTGTGATCTGTTCAGATTCATATAGAAATCAAAGAAAACTAATTTGTCCGTGTTTTGCAGATAAATTTCGTGTAAAGTAAGATACTTTTGGACGTATGGATTTGTATCCATTATTGGCTGTAGAATTTTTAATACATCTGATCGTTTAACTCTTTTGGTTCTATGTTGCATCGCATCTCCATGATCATAAATATAAACCTGACTGAATTGTGGTTTCTTTGAAATTAAACTTGTAGTAGCTTTAATTATTGCGGGACCACAGATTCTCATTTTGTGTGGTCCTGAATTGTGTAAATCTACGTTTTGAGCATTGTATGATGAGAGCGTGAACAGATTATTGTCAATTCGGATATTTTGCCTGTAGTGTTGGTGGATTTCACTTTCACCAAATAAAAAATCCTTTTATTTCTCGTGGATACGCCTCTTCTTTGGGAAGAAACACTATTTTTCCCTGATGACAACATTAATTAGACGATCTACAAGTATCCGACTTAAAGTTTAAAGCCAAACAATAACTACATACTTCTGTCACATCACCTGTGTCCATATATTCCTTTTGTTTTATTTTATTAAAATCACACATCATTCCATACAAATATTTACAAACATAAGATTGAAAGCAAATTAACTCCCACCCTGAGAAAGAGAGCTAAGCTAGCAGAGTAAAATTTACAGCTAGTAAAAATAAATAGATGACTTAAGTGAATAATGATAAATCCTTAGTGCTTTAAAAGCTTATTCTAAAATGTTATTGATCAGATCCTGCCAGGTTCTGAAAAAGTTCTGCACAGATCCTCTAAGTGAGAATTTGATTTTTTCCAGATTCAAATAGTATACAACATCAGTTACCCACCGACTTAGAATAGGAGAGTTAGGATTATTCCAGTTGAGCAAGATAAGTCTATGTGCCAATAGTGTAGTAAAGGCAATTAGTTTGTTTGTCCTTCTCCACTTTAAGCCCATCTGGGAGTACACCAAACACAGCTGTTAATGGGTTAGGAGGGAGTGTGACACCAAGGCTGCCTGATAGGCATTTAAAGATTTTGGTCTAAAATGATAATTTGGTGCAGGACCAGAACACATGGCTCAGTGAGGCTTGAACTTGCTTGCAACGTTAGCAGGTTGGATCTTGCCCTGGAAACATTTTGTACAGTTTTAAATGAGAGATGTGCTTGATATATAATTTTGAGTTGAATAATTTTATGCTTTGTGCATATGGAGCTTGAGTAGATTCTCTGCATTGCTACTTTCCACTCCTTTTCTGAAATATTGAGTGAGAGATCCTTTGTTTTGATTTTTTTTCCTCCTCGGAATGGATCACCTTTGAGTGCTGAAGTGCGATGCTGTAGCAGCTGGTAGAAGATTCCAGTCTCATCAACATTGTAGATGTCTTCAGGCTCATAAGCTGAAATGATTTTCCTGATTTAACCTGCATGCCATTTGTTTGCTTTTTCAGTTGGCACTGCAGATTCTTCTCCACAGATTTTTTTGGCTGCAATTCCAAAACGATCCCAAAAGCAAATCCACCAACCCCTGCTGGTAGTTATATCTTTGTGACCCAAGGAGATAAACAGTGAGTTTGCTTTCTTCTTGAATCAGTGGCCCACTAATAGGAATGTTTTGTGAAAGAGCATCACTGAACCATATAAAAACTGCTTTTTCGGTGTCTTCAAATGCAGCAGTTCGGATAGTTTGCAACCTGAGATTTTTCTTTGGTCATTCAAGAAAGTTTAGGGCAGAGTGGTGGCTCTGAGGATAAGGATCTGTGCTGGTATCCGGAAGGTTGCCGGTTCAAATCCCCATCACTGCGAAAAAGAGATCCTACTCTGCTGGGCCCTTGAGCAAGACTATTAACCTGTAATTGCTCCAGGGGCGCTGTACAATGGCTGACCCTGCGCTCTGACCTCATGGGGTATGCAAAAACTAACAAATTCCTAATACAAGAAATTGTATAAGGCTAAAAAAGATCCAAAAAAAAGAAGTTGACTTTGTTGTTGGCGAAATTTTGAATTCACAGGCAATGTCTTTTTTTTTTTTTTCTATTTGCCGGAATCAAGTGCTGCAAAAATGTCAAGTTTTTTTTTTTCCTAATATGAATTGTTGTCATTTTTTCGTGTGTGCCATTTCTATAGGAGGGTGACAATGAGTTAAATTCCAATGAATGTTTTTCAAATGTTGACGAGCAATAAGCAAAATGTATCACTGAAAACCGCAAACACAGCCAAAAAAACCGTATGAGGAAAGTTCGAAAAAGAGAGAAATTTACAGTGTTTCTGTTCAGGGATTGTTGTGCACAACTCCGCTGTAACCACAGAACTTACTGATCTGTGGTTGATTCATTTGGGCATTTCAAGGTCTTTTGGGCAGTTCGTTGTAATGAAAGTTTCTGCTGAATGTATTTTGTAGTAACAAGATTTTTATAGACTCTCTTATGGGGAGACTGGACTGTAAAAATACTTTGTTGTAATGTGTGTGTGTGTATGGTTCCTTTTTCAGAAACTACATTTTTGAAATTTTTATGCAAAAATGTTTATTTGGTGAAACATTTCATTTGCGCTCTGTGTTTAATTTCAAATTAAATTTTGTTCAACTACAAAATTGCCAGATTAATCAATTATCAAAGTAATTATTAGTTGCCATGCAAATGCAATGATTATTTTTGGTCAGTAGCTGACTGACAGTGTAGTGTGCACAGATGTTTTCTTTTTGCAAAATGCATTTTTCTTTTACCCCCTGATACTTTTCCAGAAATGTTTCGGCAGTTCAGTGTAATGTCATTGATTAAGTCTGTTCATGGGAAACAAATTTATGTCCAAATTTATCAGTCTCAGTCATAATTGTCTCTTGAAAATCAGCTTAGAGGGAAAAAAATTGCTTAAGTCATGTGCATGATTTTGAAATATGCACTCTATCAACTCTGCACAATGCCACTTGGAGAGTTGATTAACCACACTGGCACTAGGTATCATGCCTACATACTAAATAAATACACCTATCTCCTGTGCTATTGTCCAGTTCAGAGAATTTTTGGATCTCTCCATCGCCCTATTTTTACTTGTGCCCCTACTGCTTAAGCAGTTAAATGCACCAACTGTTCCCCTCCTTTGTGTTGTAGACTGGTACAGTGTTGGGTGTACTGCATTCTCTTTGAAAATTACGTATGTAATTATGTGTTACAGTGCCTTTTTTTAGTGATTTGTCCATTTTAAATAAAGCTTTGTTTGCATAGGATTAACGTTCTTTTCCCTTATCAAATAATGTTTGTAATGGTCACAGCCAGTTTACATTGGATTACAAATTGCTATATAAATTACAGAGATGGGAGTGTCTGTTCCTTGAAGGAGTTTGTCATCACATCTGAAAAGGTTCAGAAAAACTAGAAAGGACTGGCATTTTAAGCTTGCATAGGGTTGCGTTAATCTTTCTCTCCAAACCTCCATGACTGAATGTAATGGATTTCATACTCTTTACAGATGCAGGAAACGTGGAGTTAATGAAAAGACCCTAATGCAGTTGTTTCAGTCATGCTTTTGCATTATTCCCACCTACCTATGAAAACCTAATCCTGTTTGGATTGAGCTTCAGCTGTCTTGGTATTAACCCCAAACTGGACTTGAGATCAAAATTCTGTTATGATAATGAGTCAGACATGGGATGTCATTTAATGATGTGCTGTGTAAAGCCTGAATAACTCGCAGGACAGTATTCTGCTGCCACCTAGTGAATTAAAATAACAAAATGCTGCAAAATAAAGAATATTTTTATGCATTTTGACAATCTAAGGGTAATCCATAAATATGAGTATTTCAACCAAAACCTAATAGAATGTTTATGAGAAGCTATAAAGTCGGTTTTGGAAGAAACTGAAACTTAAACATATTGTTATCACTCTTGCTTGATTCAGTTAATAGTTAACATCGGATAGGTAAACTTAAGCAAGCAGCACTGTATGACTGAACCGCTGTGACGTGTGGGGAATTCAGTTTTGCGAATCTTCACTGTTGTTCAAGTAGCTTTGTTGCAAAATCTCACTACCTAAGGGTTTGAAGTCCAAAGCCTTAACCACTACTAACAATTTCCAGGCTTACAATTTTTTTTTTTTATTGATAATCAAAAACAAACAGTAATTTAAACAAAAAAGGAAATGCCTTTTCATGAACAAATAGTTGGGATAACCCCCTCAATCGGCGACTACCACTAAAAGCGTGAGTTCCAAGCATCACTCAGGCAACCGTATAGACACGTCTTGTATAAGCGTTAGACCCAAGGATTACTTGGGCTGTAAAAGTGCGAACAGTATTAGTGCCGAACATTGCTCGGGAAACAATATAGGCATGTCTTGCATAAGCAACAGGCCTGAGTGTTACACGGGCAACAGTACAGGCACATCTTGCCCTATACTCATAATGACCTAAATGTTTTTCAGCAGCCCAAGTGTTGCACACTCTTGACAGTAATACAGGCAATGATGACAAGGTGAATCTGTCTACGGACAGTGAAATCGAAACCGAGTCTGATGAATCTAAAAATGACACGCATGTCAATCGCACACATGCAGTGTGTTGTTCAAAAGCTGATCTGTCTGGAAAAAAAGAATTTGCAAGGATTCACGCTGCTATTGTCCCGACTGTGACATTGGGTTGTGTATTTCACCGTGCTTCAAGTCATACCACGCAGGTGACGCATTTTAACAGTACAGGCAGTCCCCGGGTTACGTACGAGATAGGGACTGTAGGTTTGTACTCAAGTTTAATTTGTATGTAAGTCGGAACAGGTACATTATTTTAATAAATGCTGTTGTTGACCGACTGTAACCAAGTGCTCTGCCAATGAATGATGGGGTTTCACCTCTCTCTGACCTTTTCATTATTTATACTTTATTTTCTATGGTGATAGTTTTTCTCTTCTTCACTGTATCACTAGCACTTGCATCAGATTTGTTTCAGAGACATTCTTGAAGGGTGAAGACAAAAGGTTAAGATGAGCTCTTGTGCACAGCGCTGTACACGGTATCGCAGCAGGGAGGCACCAGTCGTCAACATGTCTGATGTAATGACAAGCGACAACTTTCTGATGTGTGTAACAGTACAAGCAGGCTTACTATTGAGAATGAATGGGGGCAGCAAGGGGCGATTCACCACCCGCCCACCACACAGTCACCTGTACTACAGTATGCTGCCTGCAGCCTCCGCCCACCGAGAACGAACACAGTGTGGCCAAAGGCGAGTAGTGAATCGCCCCTCACCACCCCCATTCAACAGGCAGCCAACCGAGGCACATTACAATGCTACACTCCCGACGCCCCGTTCATCCTCAGTGGCCTCCGTTCAGCTACAACCAGGGCACCACTTACAGCATTACTAGCCGCCTACCTTGAACGAACGGGGCAGCCAAAGAAAACCCACCCCCACTCCATCCAGCCTGCGTCCAGTCAGGAGCAGTAGCTGCAGCGGCATAGTGGATGGGCAGCGAACAGCCCCATCAAGCCTCCGTCCTGCACACGGTCTTGTTTTCACAAATTGTGAAAAATGAAATGATGGAGAGACGTTCTTTTTTAAGTATGCAGGGGAACTTTATTTATCACAGCTCTTACATCCAAGGCATCCATACTCTATATTCACTCCAAAATAACAAACAATCGAGGTCCCTTTTTCTGGTGCTTTCCTGATGACATAGGTGCCTAAGCAATTCCTGATAATAATAATACATTTCAATGACATATCTTAAAACAAAACTGCATATATATGTATTAATGTTTTGTTGACATATAAATATTACACACACGACCACGGGTCACCGCTTGCCGGTGGGAGCCGCCCGAGGGATACTACATTGCGTGAGTAGTGAAATCGCCCCCCTCCACCTACCGCTTGCAGCGTCCTCAGGCCGAAGATGATGGAGCAGCAGTTACTGAGGCGCATGCGTTGCAGCCCCGTTCGTAAGTTGTAGGTCAGATGTCCGTAACCTAGGGACTACCTGTATATACATGATATTAGCATTATTTTTATTTATTATTTGTATTATTATACTTTCTAAACTTATGACTTTGTAGTTTTGGTGATTGTCAATTTTTTAAGCCAAAAAATGCAATTCTTTTTGCATATTTTTTTTCAAGGAAAAAATGTGACACTAAGGAGGGTAAATTTAGAACTGATGGAACACACCGGTCACTGATGGGCCCACATGCCCAGCTGAGGAAAGAAATCTAATATAAAGGTATCAGATTGAAATTGGGGGTTTTCTATCAGCCATGACTTGATCGGGGAAATAGTGTTTTCCTATTTACTAACAGTATGTGCAGGTACCCCATTAATCCACATGGCTGACAGTTCTAATAAAGCAGGTTGTAAAAAGAGGACTTCCAGACCAAGAAAGTAAGCTTTTAATTGGCACCCCCCCCATCAACTTCGTTCCTCTGTAAATTGTATTTCCTTTTCTGACCGTACCATTACCCTCTCCCCTTCTGTTACAAATGTGGGTGTCAAGTTAGACTCCCATCTGTCATTTGATACACATGTCCATCATCTTTGTAAAATTGCATTCCTTCATCTCTGAAACAGCCAAACTCTGTCCCTACCTCTCCCTCTGTGATGTTGAAACGCTGGTTCATGCCTTTGTCTCATCCAGGCTGGATTATTGTAATGCACTCCTCATCAGGATCCCCAGCAAGAGCCTTCAAAAGCTCCAACAAATTCAAAATAGTGCTGCAAGAATCCTGATGAGGGTGCGGAAATATGAACACATTTCACCATTCCTTCGGTCACTTTATTGGCTCCCTATTCACCTCCGTATTGAATAAAAACTGTTTGTTTACTCACCAGTGTATCAATGGAAATACTCCACAATATCTTAAGGAACTCCTTATACTACAATCCACTACAAGAAACCTCCGTTTTGCAAATACCTATCACCTTCGCCCCCCCGTGACCAAACTTCGTACAATGGGTGACCGAGCCTTTGTAGCTGCTGCGCCACGGCTCTGGAATGCCCTACCAGAGATGCTGAGAACACAGCAGATTGTGGGCTGTTTTAAAAAAAAAAAAAAAAAACAGCCAAATACTTTTCTATTTAGGAAAGCTTATTAACCAGAATGCTACTAATTATTGTTGCTTTATCTGTTTTTAACTTGCTTTGCCTTTGTTTAAACTTTTTTATGTAGCACTTTGAGATTTTCTACTAATGTAAAGTACCCTATAAGTAAAATTTATTATTATTATTAAGAAAGTGACAGATTTGGGATTCTTCCATTGGGAAACTATTAGACGTTTGGCTGCTATTGTGACTAATGAGGTAATGCACTGGTAGTGGAGAGAGAGTAGAGAAATCTAAAAGATGGAGTAGTACGAGAACAAGGAATAGAGATAGATAAGATGGAGAGGACCTTAGCAACTAAAGCCCAAGGAACAGCAACAGTGGGGGTATTCCTAGAACATGTGGAGAAAAGTGTCCTGTACATTAAGGGTGTACTGATGGCAGAGGGAGCCAGGGCTTAAGCCACTAAGGAAATGCTTCTTAGGGTGGAAATAAACTTTGGACATGTTGGTGATTAGAGTTCCTAAAGGAATGTTTTTAAAAATTGTGTTCCAGCACAATGGCATTAATAGGGTAATCTTTGGGTGACTGGGATAGGTGTAGTTATGGAATCATGAAGGTGGGCGTACAAAGAAGAAATGAGTTTAGTGGAACATGAGGGCAAGAAAGTAGTCAAAACAATGGGTGGTTAGGAGTGGGGGCAGAAAAACTTAAATCCATTCTCAGGATGTGTGGAGTAACGTGTAAAGTAGAAATAAAGGAGGAATAGAATATTTGTCTTTCAGAAACTCGAAAGAGGCGAGCCCTGTTCCATAAAACAAATCGCTGAATGTGCTGAAACCACATGAAGCCCAAAGTGGGAAAAAAATGGGTCACCCAACAATGCTGAGAGGGGTATTGTGAAACAACAGTATGAGGGAGTGCCAAGGTGCTTTTCTGCTTTGTGCCAAACATGCAGAATAAAATCTATAAGAGGATTATATTTATCTTCTCCCTTTTTTATTTTGAATCTGATAAATGGTAGGTGTTGCCGAGAGTGGTGGCGAAACTAGGCTTGTTTAAGTAACCAGGATGGATGGGACAGGATAGGTGGGGATTTAGCCATAAGAATTGCAGGCAAGGACATATGCCCAATGGTACATTTCAAAATCTGGAAGGGAGATGCCTCAAGCCTGTTCTGGCTTGAAGCAAAAAGGAGTGTTTTTTTCACTGCTCCATTAAAAAGGAGCTGACCGCTGATATGACCTGGATCCAAAAAGGAGGAAGGTGGGGGATGAGGGGAGCATTGAACTGACAGTTCAAACCAGGGACAATGTTTTAATGATTGCTAAAGCAGTCTGAAAAAAGAGGTTATTCCAGAGTGCATTTGTTTAATTCGTTAAACAGTGTGTGTAAGTTTGCCCATATGATATCGGTAATGGTGATTCCCAAGTATTTAAAAGCGTTAACAACTGGAATGAAGCAAGGAAAAGAGAGATGAGATTGATGGTGTTGATTTATAGGGAGCAGCACAGATTTGTTCCAGTTAATTTTTATAGCCCATTAAGGATTCATATGTACGAAGAAATGTTAATATATAAGGGATGTCAGAAGGGGCATTTCCTAGGAACAGAAGAATGTTGTCAGCATATATAGATACCTTGTGGACTGTGTTAATGAGCCAGAATAGGCATAAAAGCATCATATGCACGCAGGGTGATGGCCAGAGGCTCAAGCAACGTAATAAAAAGTAGCGGAAGCAACAGATAGCCCTGCCAAGCACCCCTGAATACAAGATTGAAACTGTAGGACAAGCATATAATTATTTAATCGTGTTGGTAAAGTATTAATCCCCATTTCACTCATGACTGTCCACAAAATCTTCCAGTCCATCCTGTCATAGGCCTTTTCAGTGTCAAGTCAGGAGAGCGCTGCTAGAGCTGAGAGAAAAGGAGCCACACTTAAAATATTCAGAAGCCAGCGCATGCTATCAGTTGCGTAACAAGATACACAAAGCCAATCTGGCTGAGGTGAGTCGGTTTTGGAATTGCAGATTTGAGCTGGAGAGCCAAAACTTTGGCTGATAGCGTCTAAGTTCATGAGTGACAGTGGATGGTAGCTGGTGTGCAGTGTGGGATCTTTACTGTTAGGGGAGGAGCAATATAATTGAGAAATTTTATATTGGAGTGTAGATGAGGAGAAAGACTTGTTAATCATTTGAAACGGCGAGCTTGATACTTGTGGCCAAAATTCAGAATATACTTCTGGCTAAATACCATTGGAAGCTGGAGCTTTGTATTTTGCAAAAGGTGTTTAAGGCAGGTTGGATTTCTTAAATTAATAATAAATAATAAAAAAATTTGCCTCTGCAGATGGAGGTTAATCAGAAGTGAAAAGTTTAAGATAAAAGTTAAGGAAAGTCTTGTTAATTTCCAAGGGGTGATTAGTGATACCGGTGGTGCAGTGGGTAGCACTGCTGCCTCGCAGTTGGGAGACCTGGGGACCTGGGTTCGCTTCCCAGGTCCCCCCTGCGTGGAGTTTGCATGTTCTCCCCGTGTCTGTGTGGGTTTCCTCCGGGCGCTCCGGTTTCCTCCCACAGTCCAAAGACATGCAGGTTAGGTGGATTGGCGATTCTAAATTGGCCCTAGTGTGTGCTTGGTGTGTTTGTGTGTGTGTCCTGCGGTGGGTTGGCACCCTGCCTGGGATTGGTTCCTGCCTTGTGCCCTGTGTTGGCTGTAATTGGCTCCAGCAGACCCCCGTGACCCTGTGTTTGGATTCAGCGGGTTGGAAAATGGATGGATGGATTAGTGATACTACAGGATTCCAACTTAACTTGGGAAATAGAGGCTAATGAGTCACATCTACGTAAGCAAAGTGTTAAGAGCTTGCTCAGTTTAGCACTAGAGATAGTAACGGGTATGTGTACAATGAATTTTAAACTCTACACGTCTCATAAGGAGATCGGACGGACATTTTTTGCAGAGTATTCAAACAATTCTTCAGATCGTCAATATTCCTGGGTGCCATATGGGCTAGTTTGGATGAAAAAGATGAAAATGAAACTGAAAATAGTCCGATGTCAGGTATGCCCTTTAAATAGCCAGCCAAACATAAGTTGGGTTCTGAAGAGAGTCGTGATTCAACGCTATAGGTAGAGTAACGGGGAGTGTGGAAGAGAGTGCACGCAGTGTGGTGTGGTTGGAGAAGAGTGTCAGGAGTGATTTGTGACGGACAGGTACCAGCATGATTGAAAGGGAAGGTCTACAAGATGGTAGTGAGATCAGCTATGTTGTATGGGTTGGAGACGGTTGCACTGACCAAAAAACAGGGAACCAAGCTGGAGGTGGCAGAGTTAAAGATGTTAAGATTTGCATTGGGTGTGAGAAGGATGGACAGGGTTAGAAATGAGTACATTAGAGGGCAGCTCAAGTCGGATGGTAGGTAGACAAATTCAGAAAGGCAAGATTGCATTGGTCTGGACATGTGCCAAGGAGAAATGCTGGGTATATTGGGAGAAGGATGTTAAGGATAGAGCTGCCAGGTAAGAGGAAGGCCAAAGAGAAGGTTTATGAATGTGGTGAGAGAGGACTTGAAGTTGGTGGGTTTAATGGAGCTTGATGCATAGTATATAGGAAGATATGTAAAAAGATGATCCGCTACATGACTAGTTGGGAAATTAAACATTAATGCAGTTTTCATAATTCTCATTTATACCAAGTCCCTTATTTAATTATTTGCAAAATCTTATGTTTTTGCTTTGTCTATCAGTCTGTTTATAATGGGCATCTATAATGTTAATGTGATTCAGTCTGGCAAAGCCTGACCTTTGTTATCTGCTTCTAACCTGAAGCACAGGTTGCTTATCTATGGGGAGTTAAGGACTGTAAAGGCAATATATGTCGTCTCCTGTGTAGTGACCGATGAAGACTGAGCTAAGGCACATAGTTTTAAAAAAAAAAAAAGTCAGAAAAGAATGTGTGTTCACAACAAGTGGTCAGGAAGTAAATGGTGTTTCTGGAGTACATGGCACAAAATTCACATGTATTACATGTAATATAGTGGACAGTTTATCAAAAGAATTATTGTAAAATGTAGTGGTGATGGCAGTATAGACCCATTCCTAGTGGATTCAAATTTGTTTAGGAGTATGAATACTGGGCTGAAGGATGTAGGTGATTTTAAAAGTCCTTTTCTCTGATGTTGATTTTTTATCTTATTGACCACACTTTCAGAATCACTGGTTTGTTGAGATAACATTTTAGCTAATATTAGGCGTTCTGTAGGCCATCTAAATTAAACCATTTTCAAACTCTTGTAGAGACTAAGCATCACTTACCATATGTAGACACTTGATGCTGGGCCAAGTAGCACTGGAAAGCTACTCCCTCACCCTACAATTCACAAAATCACTAGCAGTACTGGTGCTACTAAAGTTCCATAAGTTTTGTAGTACCATGAAGCGGTCCAGTTTACAAACAAGTGATTGTGTAGTCAGCACTTCAAAGATGTAAGAGGGAGAAGTTTAACAAACATAAAAATAAATGGAATTAACAGTATCAATTTGAGTGCAAAAGAACCAGTAATGCATGTTACATGGCAATTAACTTTGTACATTATTTTTTGAGTATATTTAGGTCACCCTCTTGCCTTGTGTGTAAAGAGGCAAAATTTTTAATTTGGTGGAATATTTGGTTTCTAACCCTATTAGCAGGGTTTTTTTTTTTTTTTTTTTTTTTTTTTTTTTATTGCAATGCAATGGGTGCGGCATATGATTTTAGGTTAAAAGTTTGCCATCTTGTTTGTTTTTCTGAAGTCGTTTTTCACAATTTCTAATGTTAATTTCTTATGATTTTTCACCACCTGTGGGCTACTTTAGTTACAGACTACATTCTGTTGTGCCACCTATAAGTTAATTATAATGTTTGCTAAATATACAGTGGACCAATATTATGTTGTTGTAAGTTTCATGGCTATTTGAATGCCCATGCTTATTGTTGGCAGAGCATTTTGGTATTTAAAGGACTCCGTGGCGAGACCCAGCTCAATCACTGACTACAGAGCATGTAAAATGTTGCATACTAAGGAAATTTTTAAAAAAAATGCACCTCTGGTACCATTATCTTAATATTACAGCAAACAAAATGATGGCCTCTTTTGGGCTGGATAGGTTGTTCGTGTCTGCTTTTATTACATGATTTGTCAGACTTCCCATGACATTTGGGTTAATGAAGATCAATATTTGTGCACAAAAATCCTCCACTGTGTAGGTAACATGACTGTTAAAACAACTCCAGTTACAAGTTAAATTGTGAAGCTATTGTATGACAATGATTAAGACATTTCAATTGTTTTAAATAGGATTTTTTTTTGTTAATTTCAGTTTTGAAAATGTCAAAGTGCATTTTTGAAAAAGATGGTTAGGATAATGGCATGAGTCAATGCAAAGATGGGAAATTTTGTTTGGTGAGTACTACTATTTTACTCATTTTAACCTTATTGAAGGTTGGAATATACCATATAATTTCTCTTGTGTGGTTTAATTTCATGAAAACCAGTATTGACTATAATTTAGTTTAAATCCTTTTATAACCTTTTAGTATGTACCCATGTTAAACAAAGATTGAGATTAATTACAATATTTTAATATTCATCTACTGGGTAATGGATGCATCATTGCTTGTGCTTGCAACTTTGACATTACAGTTCTGATATAGCTCTAACATAATTTAGGGAACTTTAGGTCTCGTTTCTAATGTCTCACTGAAAGTCATTTTCATGATGGCTGCTGAGCCTATCTTTAATGAGCCAAACTTGGAAGCTGATCTAGAAAAAATATGGGTAACAGAAAAGTATATAATGCAGCACTATTACGGGGTCATTCCACTTTAATTGAGCAAAAGGCGTTTGTCACCCTTTTTTCACTACAAAATACTCGATTGGTAAGAAGATGAGAACATTAGCCTTTACATTAAGGCTAGCACCAATCACTGATATCATGTTATTTTTTTCTCCTCACCAATCACCTTTATCCTTTCAAAAACTTTTTTCACTAAGCTCCTGTATAATCAGATACATAAAAGCGTTATGCCCTATATTAAAGTGTGTTTTTATAATTAAATTGTAGACCACAGGTGTTGACTATTAATTTTTTTAACCAAATAAAATTTTGCAGGCTCAGTGAATAAAAAATACTGAAATAAATTTCCTTAAAATACATACTAATAAAATATGTTCAAAATATTTATCCACGATGGACATGGCATAAAAGGAAATGGAATGCTTCTCATAATTACAAGCTGTCATATTTAGTTTTTCTGTGATTTACCTGTCTGAAATGACTTTTTAGAATAGTGGTTTTAACAATTTCTCCAACAAGAAAAATATATACACACACACACTCTCTCTCAATCAGTTAATTGGTATTGGCAGTTAAACACTGCTTAAATGTAAATATACCTGCACGTATGGGTTTTAATCATTAAATGCACTACAACTTTTTACTGTTAAAGTATACATTTCCTGTATTTATACAGGTGTTTTTTCTTCCGAGTATCAGCTAGACATTCCTAAGTCTTGGTGTAATTATAAATATGGATTACCATTTTAAAACTTGTATGACAAACAGCAATCAGTAATAAACACAGTACAAATCTTTTTAAAAGGTGCAAATGCTCATAAGTTGTTTAACAAGACACAAGATAAACATGTTTAAAGGTTCATAAAAGACATTTTGCTGTTAAATTACCAAGACTTGTTTATTAAGCAGTAATTTCAAATTACTCAAACTTTTTCCAATTGAAAAGCTGAGGCACTAAAGATAAGCTTGTGGTCCTAACTCTCAACAGTATACATTTTTAAAGGACAAAATTAAAAAGGTCTGAATTCATTAAAGTAGTTTTCTTACTGTTTCGTTTACCTTCACAGGATGACATCTCCAAGTTCTTTTTCTCAGTTTATTACTCAACTTTCCTTAACATAAGGCTAATATTCCAGTCCTCTCTGCTCTCTTGTAAAACAAGCTTTGACTTGCTTTCTTTACACTACGGGTAGTTCACTGCAAAATAAATATGCACTCTGACTAAATTACAGTAATTTCTTGCTAAAGAGATCTTGTTTTCTTTTTTTTTTTTCTTTTCTTTGATTGGCAGCAAATCGATTGGAGCATCTCTAATCAGTACTACAAATTTTAGCACTATGTGTATTGTTGAATTAGTGAATTCGAAGAAAATTTAGGATATTTCCATTTTAAAAAATACTTTAAAAGTTGTTTTTGTAATCAGCATGCTTTTAAAGCCTGGTTTTTCAGAGATCCACTCTAAGTTTGTATAATTTGTTATTGTTCAGTCTATTAGCTGATTAATGATAGTCTTTAGTAATATTTTTTTTTTTACATTTAGATAGATAGATATATACTTTATTAATCCCCAAGGGGAAATTCACATACTCCAGCAGCAGCATACTGATAAAAGCAATATTAAAGAGCAATAAAAACGCAAGGTAGAGAGTGCAAGGCAGGTATAATAGACAATAATCTTGTATAGTGTTAACGTTTACCCCTCCCCTGGGTGGAATTGAGTCGCATTGTGTGGGGGAGGAACAATCTCCTCAGTCTGTAAGTGGAGCAGGACAGTGACAGCAGTCTGTCGCTGAAGCTGCTCCTCTGTCTGGAGATGATACTATGAAGTGGATTCTCCATGATTGACAGGAGCCTGCTCAGCGCCCGTCACTCTACCACAGATGTCAATTTATCGCAGGTTTAAAGCTTACTCTATGGAATCCAACTCGTAAGTTTTACATTAATCCTTTTATTGCAGTACTCCTCTATGACCGCTTTTATTCTTCTATTTTAATGATTTTTTATGTCCCTGTTCAGATATACCTGTGTACAAATCCATCATTTGAAAATTACTTGTGCTGTTAATACCTGTACTGAAAAAATGTGTAACACTGAGACGGTGTTGCATCCTTCAATATACCATTCAGATATGACGTGCTTTCACTTATTAGAAATATTAATTATTATTAGAAATATACTTCACATACTTCATTGCTAAGTGTTAAACATACAAGCTGTATGTTTTGCCGACTATGCATTACATAGTACTGTCATGTTAAAAGGGAATTGCACCTTGTCCTGCAAAGCGTTGAAACAGTAAATATTATATTTCAGTATTAACAGAGTATTTCATGTCCTCGTTGGTGCAAACCAAATACAGTAATATTGAGTCTTGTCTCAATGTTCACTTGCTACAACTATTGGCACTGCTAGTCTTTCCACATTCCATAGTGCTATACAGTAATCCCTCCTCCATCGCGGGGGTTGCGTTCCAGAGCCACCCGTGAAATAAGAAAATCCGCGAAGTAGAAACCATATGTTTATATGGTTATTTTTATATTGTCATGCTTGGGTCACAGATTTGCGCAGAAACACAGGAGGTTGTAGAGAGACAGGAACTTTATTCAAACACTGCAAACAAACATTTGTCTCTTTTTCAAGTTTAAACTGTGCTCCATGACAAGACAGAGATGACAGTTCTGTCTCACAATTAAAAGAATGCAAACATATCTTCCTCTTCAATGGACTGTGCGTCAGGAGCAGAGACTGTCATAAAGACAGAGAAAACAAACAAATCAATAGGGCTGTTTGGCTTTTAAGTATGCGAAGCACCGCGGCACAAAGCTGTTGAAGGCGGCAGCTCACACCCCCTCCGTCAGGAGCAGGGAGAGAGAGAGAGACAGAGAAAAACAAACATGCAAAAATCAATACATGCCCTTCGAGCTTTTAAGTATGCGAAGCACCGTGCAGCATGTCGCTTCACTAAGCAGCTGCACAGAAGGTAGCAACGTGAAGATAATCTTTCAGCATTTTTAGACGAGCGTCTGTATCGTCTAGGTGTGCGAACAGCTCCCCTGCTCACACCCCCTACGTCAGGATCAGAGAAAGCTCAAGAGAGAGAGAAAAGTAAGTTGAGTAGCTTCTCAGCCATCTGCCAATAGCGTCCCTTGTATGAAATCAACTGGGCAAACCAACCGAGGAAGCATGTACCAGAAATTAAAAGACCCATTGTCCTCAGAAATCCGCGAACCAGCAAAAAATCCGCGATATATATTTAAATATGCTTACATATAAAATCCACGATAGAGTGAAGCCGCGAAGCGCGATATAGCGAGGGATCACTGTATGTGCAATTGTGGATATGTGTGAGGTTCTCCCATAATCCCCCAAGGGGGGGTGGGGCTGTTATGTATACACCAGTTAGAAAAATGATTAATGTGCTCATTACAATCAAAAGAATGACTGCCAAGTCTCCCTTCATTTATCGGGACTGTGTAGGACACTGTTAAAAGCAATTAATCTTATTATGTTTTCATCTCTTCCTACAGATGCGTGACAATACATGTTAAACACCTTAATGGGATAATATGGTATCAACAGGAGCCTGTTATTGTGTGTCTCTGCAGCCTCCACACTCCTTTCATAGCACCTACAGGCAACTTTCCTTAAACTGCAATTTTCTATACATTTTGTATTTTGTACCCTTCATTGGTCTTCCCTGTACCTCAGACATGCCTTTTTGGTACTATCACATGCCAGTTTAATTTTTGTTTAGTTTGCAGTCACACCAGTCTTGGGTGACCAGATTTAAAAATTCCCAAACTAGAGCACTTGTGTTACTATCCAGCTTCTTCCCTCTGCTAGAACTACAGATCTTCAGAGTGATGCACTTATGGAGGAGTCACTTTTTCCAAGTGCACTCAGATAGCCTTCAGACTGCTCATTACAGACAAACTGCTCTTTCTTCTCTTCCATTGTAGCCTAGCCACCACTGCAGGGCAAGAAGTCGCAATGGAAATCTCTGGTATTTTCGTCCTCCAGCCTCAGACAATGCATGCTCTCTTCCTAGCGCAGTCATATCGTCTAACTGATTATATAGTTGGGAGCACACCTTGCGTGGTGCATATTGAAATAGGGCAAAGAATACTTGGAAGCTGTTGGTTAAGGGCATCTTTTATCTTCGTCCAGTGCTTTTTCACATTGGTTCCATTCTTCTGAGCGTTTGTTTTTTTTAAGTGCTGAAATAAAGTGGATGTGTGACCCGTTTAACTGTCATAATCCTTTTTGCAAACATTGAATTGGTTTAGATATGAAAGATAAATATAAAAAGCAGACAATCGACTTAACATTCTAGCCTTTCTTTGGAACAAGCTAATTCCTAAGAGAACTGCCAGTAGTCCTATTTGTAGTAATGTTTTGACTGTACATATGTGATTAGCTTATTGAACTAGGGTGCTTGCCGAACAGTTTAACTGCACCATTTGGTAATTCAAAAAAAAAATGTGATTTTCATGTTTAAATGTCACTAATTCAAAATAAATGATACAGAACACCACAGAGTTGGTCAGCATGGGCGTTAAGAACATAAGGACTGACTCCATCTGGCCCCATGGCTTTACCTGTGTGTAGTTTCTTCTGTTGTCTCATTAATTGGTCTTCAGTTATGGACAACCCACGCTAATGTCAGAAGTTGATTTGTCACTGGCCATTCCAGTTGATGTGGTAGGAGTTGTTGATGTAGTAGGGATTGTGTGAGAGACTGGAAGAAGTCGGAGGGAAAAATCTATATAAAAAAAAAAAAAACTAAAATATAAACAATTACACAGTTCCTTGCAGTATGGTTATTGATGATGAAAGGATATTGTCACATTATTTGTGGATATGGCTAGTAGATCCAGTATTTGATGAGAAAACTGGCACATTCGTGTCAGTTTGGAGTCGTATCATGTTCAGTAATATATATTAAGCAAATACTGCCTCTCATTCCAGTGTTTTAAATACTGCCATTTAGTGGTCATTTTGTAAACTACTATTGAATTATTTGGATTTCTCTTCATAACACTGCTGATTAAAAACTTGTGGACTTGTACCTAGTGCCATTAGTATATTTCTGGTGCACATCTGTGCTCTGTTTTAATGCAGATTAGCTTGTCTTTTACCAATGCTGCATTAGCAATACACTGTCACATGCATGAATTCCCTTTGTTTTAATGACTTTACCATTTCTAATAGTATTTTCTGTGTCAAGTATACAGTAATAGTTTTGGTGATATTTGGCCATATGCACTTTTGAAATTCGTTTTATAGGTAGAGCCCCCAATGTAATTTTGCTAGCAGAGATTTCAGCTAACAAATTCATCATTCTGATTATCGTCACAATTATCATCAAATATTTTTTTGTAGTGATGTAATCTACTGCATACTTTTTAAGCAGAATTAAAGCATTTTACATTTTCACAGCATTCATTTCCATTATATTTCAGCAGTAGCTTTAGTAGATAGGTTAGGTGTCATGCTGTGATTTATGACTTCGACACCTTGCCTGTCATGTATTGATGGTATCTCAGTGGCAACACTTTGAGAGAAAAAAATAATTAACCTTTGCGGTGTTAATCTCAAGCACGACTCTCTGGCTTGGAATTCTGTGCAAGTATGGTTAATACTAGAATCCCCACCAAATTTAGTTTCCCTTGATCACCCTATTTTTCCCAGCACACACAAGGAAACTTGTGTGGCCTTATCACCTCAACAAATTGCCCGCTGATAGCCACCTGTTTTGCAAATGTACCAGTTAGCAGCACTTGCCCATCCCCCATTCAGCCAGCCATTTGTCACTTTTGACCCTTGCACTCTGTGTTTATCACCACCAGCCTTAATCCTCTGCCTTACTGCTCAAGCCTACATTGAAGATTTTATATTGCAAAGACTTGTAAGAAATTATATAGGTAATGATGTATCATTGTTTGAAGTACTGTACATTTCATGTGTGTTCCGTGTCTACAACGATCTGTGTAAATGTACAACGAAGCAAGAAATGTTAGGTCTTTGAATCCAGCAGGGGACGCTAGCTCCCTTGTTGGAATAAGTTCTTTTGTAATTGCGGCATGTTCCATAAACTGGGGCTATAATAGATATGATATTAAAAGGCAATACCCCTCCCTTAGTGATACGGCGGTAAGAAATCATATAGGAGAAATAAATTGACTATCTTTAATGCCGATTTATGCAGCATAACAGACAAGGAAACCGTGACAAGACCTTTCGATTAGTGGGGGCCCGATGTGTGAAGTATGCCATTTTGGTCGCTGCGTTGGAAGGATTTTCAGAATCAGATTATGTTCTCTCCTATCCGTCCGTCGGCTTCAAAGGTGTGCTGGGCAATATTCCAAGGCTTTACTCTTTCTCCATGTGCAGGCTCCCACTTAGGTAAATCATGCCATTCCAAACATGGAAAAGAAGATCGAATGTCATGCTGACTCTGACACACAGAAGTAGTACAATGCCCATTTTGCAGTTGTCCTTAACTTTTATCTTGTCTTAAAATGCTTGCCTAGCTGTTCTAAATACTGGGCCCCTTTACTAAATCTGGCTTTGTGTTAGCTGTACATGTGAGAAGAAAAGAAAAGCAGATTTAAAATATTTGCACGGAGTTCAGTGACATATTAAACTTATTCTGATTACAGTCCTAACACAAAGCAAATGTGTTTATCCAGATATAACCACTTGAATGTTTTTATTTTTGACAATCACGCTTCTGTGATGTCAGCTGTCACACAGACCTAAAGTGCCATTTCACATTAACTTTGGCAACTAACAAACCTACACTGACTGTTACTCAACAGAAATTTATTTATTATATCTAATATGACTGCTTAAATGTGAAACCAACACAGACCCACAAATGCATGAAAACGTCTTTATTTTTGAAAACGCTATTTGGACTTCCCAGTTTGTACATATTCAGCAAAATGTCATTTGAGCGATTATTTGAATTCAGTTTTATTCTTGAATAACAGCACACTTGTTTTTGTCATACCTTTTGTGAAAGTGTTTATTTTATATTCCATGTCTTGATTGGAAAACAATATTTGTACTTCACATTCACAGCAATAAAACAATGTCTTTTATCCAAGAATAAAACCGAATGAAAAATCATTCAAATGACATGTTGTTGTGAATGTGTAAAGACTGTGGTACAAAATAGACTTGCATTCTTGTGTGTGCTTGCGTGTTTCATTTTCAAATGGACATATTTGATATAATAACAGGCATTTGATCAGAGTCTGTAATAGTCCGTGTAAATGTATGGAACTTGTAAAGGTTAGCTCAATAAAGTCAAATTATTTATCAGTTCAGTTACAATTACCCTAACTCAACATAAGCGTGAGATATACATTACATTTTATTATATCAAATGTAACCGGGTGAAAATGAAATCTGCAAACACACTTTGAAAACTATATTTGAACTTTACATTCACAGTAACTAAACAGTTTGACTTGCTGTGAATGTGTGAAGATTGTGACTTGTGATCAGAGTCGGTAACAGTAAGGGTAAATTTATGATACTTCACAGTAGTATGATACAGTTGGGGCTAAATAGACAAATTATAAGTGTCTTTATAATTACCCAGATGTGACATAAGTTTGATATAATAAACACATAGCTTGCTTTTCTTGTTTCATCGTACATTTACACGGATCTTTGTAGACATGGAACGCACATGAAATACGTGTATTTCAAATAACGATACAGTATTACTAATATATCTCCTTATATAAAATCTTCAGCGCAGACTTAAATTGTAAGTGAGAGGATTTGAGCTGGTAATGCTAAACCCGAAGTATAAGGAGCAAATGGCTAGCTGAATAGGGGATGGGTCAGTGCAGGTTCAGCACTGCTAATCAACATTTTCAATGCAAAGGTGATTTATCAGCTAGTTGTTGCTGCACTTATAAGGACATACGATTTTCCTCATGTCTGTTTTGGGAAAGTGGGCTTCTCGGGGAGAAGGAAAATTGTTGCAGGCTTTGGGAATTCTAATGTTAAACCAGATTAAGGCTCGGGTTATTGTAATGATTTGTTTTATAGTATTAAGCCTGAATGATTCTTGGGACAGTATTATATCATCATTTAGGGGATTAAAGAAAATCATGCTCTAAAAAAAATCAGCATTTCTATGCATTCTGCCAGTTTTTGGTAGCTCATCAATATTCCTGAGTGGGGCAGAGCCTCCAATAAAATGCACAATTGCAAACAGAGGTGAAAAGGCAGTTTCAGAATGCATCTTTAGCGAACTACTGCTCAAATCGAGCAATGGGAATGAAGATGTGAATTGGTTATATGATGCTGACATGGAAAGTGAATCCGATACATGATATGGCACTGTACGGGAAAACTGCAGTGACAAAAAGGCAAAATCATTGCAATCAAGTGCAAGGACAAATGGGACGTTAAAACTAGAATCCCTGATGCCTATGAAAAAAGTCTTAAGGCCGGGTCTCCTTCCTTCTCCCCTCTTCATCAGCGTCTTTTTTTTTTTTTTTTTTTGCAAATGTGTCAATCAGCGCAAATAGCCTGCTATCCCATCCCCTGACCCCCCCCCACCCCACCGCAACTTTCCCCACGTAGCTGAAGTTCTCCCAGCTCAAGTCTATTTATCTGGGTGTGAGGTGCCTGAAGTTGTATAGAGTAAATAATATATCGTTATTTGGAATACATGCATTTCATGTGTGTTCCGTGTCTACAACAATGTGGGTAAATTTTGGATGACAGGAAATGAGAGGCAAGAAATTTTGAAAACATAACTAAAACAGAAACTTTTCATGTTGATAAAATGTTAGCGTGAAATGTATAATGTGTGAAGACTGAAGCGCATATATCAAATACTTTGGAAAAAGGTATAACAAAACAAGTATGCCTTTATTCAAGAATATAACCAAAGAATATTTTGTTGTCAATATGTAAAAACAAAGCCCATTTATCAATTGCATGGCTGGTGTAGAGGTAAGAACGGCTATTTCTAAATCAAGAGGTTGTGGGTTCTCTCCCAGGTCTTCCCCACATTTACATTTTTGAGTAGTGAGCTGCTATTATTATTACTATTCTATAATAAAAACATACATCTCTTCAGTGATATCTTTTACAAGTAGCAAAACTTTACACTGGCTGTTACAGACTAAAATCAAATGTAAGTATTCACACAAACGCTGGTGAGTCATGTATTCTTAGTATCTTGTTAGTTGAATTTTTTTTTTATTCAGTTTTATTCTTGAATGAAAGCATATTTCTTTCGTTATACATTTGCGACAGTATTTATTTTTTTTATTCTAATAACCACCTGAATGATGTTGTATCTGTCTCGGTCTCTCTTATGCATGCACACACATCCATCCATGAAAATGCTATTATTTGAAAAAAGGTATGTCATTTGAACATGATTTGTTATGTAAACTTTTTTTTTTTTTTCGATCTTGCCCAGTCTCCACGTTATGGTGCATGGTACTGTGGTAGAAATTTAACATCTTATTAAAGAAACATCCTCTAACAGGACAAATCAGTAATCAGGCAGGAGAAAAGCTGTTAATTATATCTTTTAATTACTCCTCAGCAGAGAATGCCTTGGAGGGAGCATTATTCAGAAGTAGTCTGTTACAGCATGGTCAGAGAAACAAAGAATAGAGGTTCATTTTATAAATATTTTAGTCATCTTTCAGTACATTTTGTATATTACATCAACCTTTCTTCTGGTACATTCTTTATTTACTTGGCCATTTCAGTATTTTTCCTAAACCTAAACCAATTCTTATTTTTCAGTGTGCATTTTGTTGTTCTCTTGACATTTATCTGGTTTCCTGGTGTGCCTGCACAGGTTTCTGACATTTATTAACCCTTTATGCTATATTTTTTTAAGGTGAATGCTATGTTACCCCAAAATTATTCTTCCATAGTACTGGGAATGTAGACAGACTTCTTTTTGGGCACATACACCATACGCATGGCACTGCCAGATTTAAATACTAGCGTGGAGAATTGCACGCATACTGAAGTGACTTTAGCTGCAGGTGGAAGTTCCCGTCCATCTTTATGGTGCTAAGCAGAGTTCTGTTGCAGTGCAGCAGTTTATTAGCGAGAGAAACTGACGTGAAGAAGTTGTCTGTTACAGTTCTGCCTTTGTCCAGAAACTCCTTTATGACCACAGTCTCGGAAAGTCCTTCTGCCGTGGGACGACTGGGATCTTTTCTTAAATAAGGAGTAGCATTGCACATGTAAATCTGTCATTTGTTCACATGTTCTGTACAGGTGTCTTTGTTACCAAAGCACAAATACTGCATGAGTCTGATGGAGGTCACAGGGCATCTTTGATTGCTGGTACAACAAATAGTTTTGATCAGGCATCAATCACAGCACCAACTGTGGTCATACCTGCTCTTGTGGTACTGTCCTGAATGCAACATTGGGCTGTACATTTCTGACTGTTTGTTTGAAAGCATAACACATAAGGACATATCCTAAATCTGCATTAGTACAGATGACTCTAGACATACCAAAACATTAACATACAGTAGAAAAGGTATTTGCATTTTCTGTTACACATTTATTCTTGTTGAAAAAAATCAAGGTTTTTTGGCTTGTTTTTCCTGGGGTAAAGAACACACAGGGGACTTATAAAACTACAAAAAATCTTGGAACGTGTCCCCTGAATGTTAATTAGGCTGTCTTCAGCAATAGTTATTCAAATGCTTTCCTTTGGGATTAATAGTTTCCATCTCACGTTTTCAGTTCATGATAAAACAGTGGATTCCAACAGTATTCTGCTCACTTCACTTTCTGTGTACTTTATTGTGCTGTAGATTTAATCTTAAATATTTTTGCCAATCAAACTACAGTCAGTAATCCATAATGAAAGTGAAAACATGTTTTCATAAATGTCTGCAAATTTATTAAAATCAAAAACTGAACTCAAATGTAAGTATGCAAACGTTTAATTCAGTACTTTGTAGAAGGTAATTTGACAGCAGTTGTACAAGAAGACTTGAATCTGGATTTGGGTAGTTTTATTCCTTTTTTTTTTTTTTTTTTTTTTTCTGGCACATCCTCTCAATCTGCTTTAAAGTGGATGTGACATGTCTAATCTGTCATCTTCAGGTCTCTCCACAGATGTTCTATTGGGATTAAATTCGGGCTTTGGCTGAGCCACATCAAGGACAGTCAGACTTGTCTGAAGCTACTCCACCATTTTTATCTGTGTGCTTTGTATTGTCGTCATGTTGACAGGTAAAACTGTGGAGTTGTAGTCAGAAGCAATTAGGTTACTAAAGTCAGACACCAGCTAAATGAAAATTATAATGTGTTAACATTTTCGATTCCAAACATACAAATTAAAAAAAAAAAAAAAATTCTTCAAGTTTTATGTTTAATGTTACTCATTGTTTATAACTTCTTTAATAAATGATATAAAAAAAAGTCACAACAGCTCTGCTTGATCCTTTAAACCCAAACTTTAACAGATTAGGGTGTTAAAACGTAGGCTTATGATTCATGTTTGGCAGTGATTTAAAATGCTTTATATCTTGATGTTGAGCTCTTTTGGTCAATATAGTCAGTACAATAACGTTAAATTTCTAGGTGACACGAATCACTGGATATTTTTTGTATACAATCATACTTTAATATTTAAAACGTTAAATTGATTTAAAAATTTATCCAAGACTTTGCTAGCATGTATAATGGCCATTACTGCTTGAAATTTACTGATTTTTTTTTTTTTTTCCCCCTCTCTTCTTCATTATTTATATATGGCAGCAAGCTTGTTTTATTCAAGAGTGGCTTCCTTTTGATTGATGAGGTGTTGCAGAGATGGTCATCCTTCCAGCAGGTTTTCCCACCTCAGCAGTTTTTATAGTGACCCTTGGGTTCTTGGTCATCTTCCTCACCAAGGATTTTTGATTCCTCCCTCACTTATTCCACCCACATAAATCACATTAAGAAACTTTCTTACTTTCACCTCCATAACATATCCCGTGTTCGCTCCTTCCTCTCCTTCTCTAATGCTGAGAAACTTGTCCATGCTTTTATCACATCCCGCATCGATTATTGTAATTCCCTACTGGCAGGTGCCCCTTCTAATCTTATATCACAGCTCCAGCTTATTCAAAACTCAGCTGCAAGAGTCCTTACTCGAACCAGCAGCAGTGAGCACATCACACCCATACTGCTCCGTCTTAACTGGCTCCCTGTGTCCAACAGAATCGAATATAAAATCCTACTAATAACCTACAAAGCTTTAAATAACCTCGCACCAAACTACATCAGTGACCTCCTCCATCACTATGTGCCTGCCCGCCCACTAAGGTCCTCTGATTCTGGTAATCTTGTTGTGCCCCTCACTAATCTACACTCTATGGGTGACGGGGCCTTCAGCTGTATAGCGACCAGACTCTGGAATGACCTACCAAAATTAATCAGGTCAGCTGACTCCATGAATTCTTTTTAAAAACAACTCAAAACTCATCTGTTCAGGAAGGCTTTTAGCTCTACTTGACTTTATTACCTTTCTCTCAGTTTACTTCTCTGTCAAGATGCCAATGTAACCTGTATGTGTGTGCTAGACCATCAATTATGTTGTCTGTTTTTTGTTTTTTTTTTCAGAATTTACTGTCTTAATCTTATTTATTTATTTATCTGGTTTGTACAATGCTATATACTGTATATTCTGCCGTTCTTTATTATATTCTGTAAGTGCCTTGAGCATGGGAAAGGCGCTATATAAATAAAATGTATTATTATTATTATTATTAAGGACCCCTTTGCCCAGTTACTCGGTTTGGCTGGATGGCCTATTCTAAGAAGAACCTGGGTGGTTCTAAATTTATGTTTTATAATTGAGATTGGTAATCTCTAATCCTGTTCTAGACACATCTCAAAGATTAATAAAGTGAACAAGATGCATGAAACCACAATTTGGTGTCACACCACAAAGGGTCTGAATACTTACAAAATGAGTTTTTATTTCTTTTAGATTTATAAACCTTTGTGAAAACTTTGACTTTCTCATTTTGCTCACTTGAATATAATTTGAAGACCAAAAATTGCAAATTTTTAAAATTAAATCTGCATCATAGTGTAGAAAATGAACACTTTCTGAATACGCTGTTTATTACAATATATGCTTCCAAATGTGTTTACATTTAGCAAATTAATGCAGCATTGACTAGCATTTGTTTCTAAGTCTGGCTTAATATTATAGAGAACTGTCACCCAAAACACCCAGTCTGTTTTTTTTTTTCCCCCATTAGTATAAAGAAGCAACTGTAGAGTTTTTTTGTTTGTTTTTTTGTTAGTTGCAGAAGCAGAATTACTTTTTGAAGCCAAATGAGCAAGGGATATTTTGTGTACCATTAGTTGGACAGGGTGGTTATGGTTAATGGAAATTATTTTATAGGTTTTACATTTGTTCTAGAAAACACTTGGTTTAAAATGAAACCCTACCAGAATAGATTTTTATGATGTAGTTATAAAATTTTAAAAAATGATACAGCACCATTTGTTAACATCTGTGATTTTTCAATTTTTTTTGGTGTATTTATTCAGGATGTATTGCAGTGTTCTGATTTTTGTTATTGCTTTGTGCCCTCCCCCAACGTAACATATCTATGGAGTAAGAGAGAAAGCTTTAGATTCATCAAACGTTTCAATCTCTGGTTTTCAATGGATCTTGACTTTTTAGGGTCCCATGATACCAAAAACATAGATATCTCGATGATGGGCGTGTGTATGTGTGTCTGTCTGTGTGTGCCTGTACATCAGTTTCTTGACGATTATCTAGAGTTTAACAGCTGAATGGAAAAATACAAGACTCGAACATTAAGCCTGTTATGAGATGCCGATGTGCTGAATAGTTTTTGAGGCAAATCGTGCAAGAGAAAAAGGCACTCTAGCGCAACCTGGAAATACTGTAATTATGCAATTAATTATTAATCTCGTCTATCATAATGACCTATTTTATGATCTGGAGGATCAGCATCAGAGCAGAAATTATTACTGAAATGTGTGTGTATACAGTATACATATATAGTTTGGATAACTTGGTTTCTAGTGTGCAAAGCCTACTGAAGCTCACATCCAAATTTTATTTTTGCTTTCAATCTTGTTTTGCCACTATCAAAATTAATATTGTACTACTGTTTATTTTATAAATGATGTTTTCTTTTTCCACTAAAGATTGGACTGGCGTTAGTTCTCATTTCCAGTTTTGTGAAATGGAAAGAGACCTACCCTTAGACATTCAACTCTAGCCCAATACAGACTGAGTTATGGAGTGCCACCACCTAGAATTCTTCTATTAGTGTTTCACCTTCTGCCTTATCAGCACATGGCTTTGCCAATGTTCTTGCCTCCCTCCATCCATGGTTTCTTCTAGGCCTTCCTCACTTCCTTTCAGTGTATTCTGTTTGCCTTTCTAAAGTCTTACGGTCTTGTGCTATCAACATCAGGCACCATAATGAACAGCTTTTTGCACTCTAAGAAATGACCTACTCATTCTTATATTTCACAGCCCTGCTCTCTTGATAGGTAATTGGTTTACTTGGATCTGCTTGACAGGTCAGAACTTGTGATGTTCTACTTTTTACAGGTTGATTTTAATTTCCAAAGCTCGACTCTCTAACTATAACTCCGATCAATGCTCAGTTCCTTTTCTCACTGCTCTTGTTCTAGTTTAACTGTTTCATCTAATTATTACTATTTAAAGTATTTTGCAGACCCGCCTCCCTTTCTTTGTGCACCTTCAATCCACATCATGGAATATTATATATTCTGCCATATTTAATACTGCTTCAGAAGCTTTAACTACAAGTACTCTGGAATGCAGACTTGAGTGTACACCATGCATGTTCCATGAATGACAGGTCTCACCCTTATCATTGCTAATGTAATCTTGGCACTTTTCTATACATTTTCTGGCACTAGAGATGTCCCAATAATACATGATAAAAGCAAGAGTTTAGAAACCAAGTGAAAATGGCTCACAGTGCCTACAACATGAAAGGGAAAAAAAGACATACAGTGGTGTGAAAAACTATTTGCCCCCTTCCTGATTTCTTATTCTTTTGCATGTTTGTCACACAATGTTTCTGATCATCAAACACATTTAACCATTAGTCAAATATAACACAAGTAAACACAAAATGCAGTTTGTAAATGGTGGTGTTTTATTATTTAGGGAGAAAAAAAAATCCAAACCTACATGGCCCTGTGTGAAAAAGTAATTGCCCCCTGAACCTAATAACTGGTTGGGCCACCCTTAGCAGCAATAACTGCAATCAAGCGTTTGCGATAACTTGCAATGAGTCTTTTACAGCGCTCTGGAGGAATTTTGGCCCACTCATCTTTGCAAAATTGTTGTAATTCAGCTTTATTTGAGGGTTTTCTAGCATGAACCGCCTTTTTAAGGTCATGCCATAGCATCTCAATTGGATTCAGGTCAGGACTTTGACTAGGCCACTCCAAAGTCTTCATTTTGTTTTTCTTCAGCCATTCAGAGGTGGATTTGCTGGTGTGTTTTGGGTCATTGTCCTGTTGCAGCACCCAAGATCGCTTCAGCTTGAGTTGACGAACAGATGGCCGGACATTCTCCTTCAGGATTTTTTGGTAGACAGTAGAATTCATGGTTCCATCTATCACAGCAAGCCTTCCAGGTCCTGAAGCAGCAAAACAACCCCAGACCATCACACTACCACCACCATATTTTACTGTTGGTATGATGTTCTTTTTCTGAAATGCTGTGTTCCTTTTACGCCAGATGTAACGGGACATTTGCCTTCCAAAAAGTTCAACTTTTGACTCATCAGTCCACAAGGTATTTTCCCAAAAGTCTTGGCAATCATTGAGATGTTTCTTAGCAAAATTGAGACGAGCCCTAATGTTCTTTTTGCTTAACAGTGGTTTGCGTCTTGGAAATCTGCCATGCAGGCCGTTTTTGCCCAGTCTCTTTCTTATGGTGGAGTCGTGAACACTGACCTTAATTGAGGCAAGTGAGGCCTGCAGTTCTTTAGACGTTGTCCTGGGGTCTTTTGTGACCTCTCGGATGAGTCGTCTCTGCGCTCTTGGGGTAATTTTGGTCTGCCGGCCACTCCTGGGAAGGTTCACCACTGTTCCATGTTTTTGCCATTTATGGATAATGGCTCTCACTGTGGTTCGCTGGAGTCCCAAAGCTTTAGAAATGGCTTTATTACCTTTACCAGACTGATCGATCTCAATTACTTCTGTTCTCATTTGTTCCTGAATTTCTTTGGATCTTGGCATGATGTCTAGCTTTTGAGGTGCTTTTGGTCTACTTCTGTGTCAGGCAGCTCCTATTTAAGTGATTTCTTGATTGAAACAGGTGTGGCAGTAATCAGGCCTGGGGGTGGCTACGGAAATTGAACTCAGGTGTGATACACCACAGTTAGGTTATTTTTTAACAAGGGGGCAATTACTTTTTCACACAGGGCCATGTAGGTTTGGATTTTTTTTCTCCCTAAATAACAAAAACCATCATTTAAAAACTGCATTTTGTGTTTACTTGTGTTATATTTGACTAATGGTTAAATGTGTTTGATGATCAGAAACATTGTGTGTGACAAACATGCAAAAGAATAAGAAATCAGGAAGGGGGCAAATAGTTTTTCACACCACTGTATATGGAAATGTTTGAGGCTTTAGAATTTCACCATGTGATTGCAGTAATCATGCTTATTTATATATTAAAAAAAAGGCAAAACACACTTGCATTGACTTTTATTATTGTCAGTTTTATTCTTTTATGGAGTTAGCTTGCAGATTAAATTAGTTTGTGCTTTAGTGCAATGATGTTACCAATGAAATGCAAGTTGTATTGGTTTGACTTGTGAATGATTAATACAATATCCTATGTCTTCCCAATAATGGAACAGAGGATTTACATTCATTTCCTGATTGACCATATACATATGTCTGCAATTACACATGTAGGACTGTAAGATGTGAGAGGAAACTGCACACCTGGCAATACTAACCAGTTATAACAAATAAAAATTGAGACAGTTTTCAAACGAAGTGACTGTTTGACTTGTGTACCCTGGTGATGAAATGAGCTGCTCTGTTTACTTCCAAAATATATATTGTATTTAGTATTTCAGTGCTTTGAAGCACAAAGCAAATATCTCTGTTAAGTTAATATAACCTATACTGTATTCATTAACAGAAACATCTTGGAGTCTTGCATATGTAGTAATATGGGTGAAATATCATACTACAACACCAACTCAGAATAAGTTGGAACGGTGTGGGGAAAATGCAATTCAAACAGAAAGCATCAATTTCAAGATTCACTTTGATTTGTAACCCATCGGAAACCATATAAAGTCAAGATATTTCATGTTGAGTCTGGTTGAATCTTTTTTGTAAATATACATCCATTCTTGCTATGGGAAACTTTAGGGCCAATAATGAGTTATAGATTTACAAACAGATGAACAGGGTAATTGTAATCACACTTTGCTATAAAAGCTGTATCCAACAAAGGCTTAGTCCTTTAAGAGCAAAGATAGGCAAATGCATGAAAAATTATTCAAAAGTTTAATACATAATACATACATAATCTAAATGGATTTGGACATTTCACCCTGAGCAGTGTATAATAAAAATAAGATTCAAGGAATCTAGAGAAATTTCAGTGCATAAAGGGCAAGAGCACAAGCCTAAATTGACTGTCCACAATCTCTTGATTCCCCTCGGATGACACTACATTATGTGATATCATCTACTCTTGCATTTTGCTCTGTACTTGTAATATTACTATTGTATTGTTGTATTGCGGATTACTGTGTACTACTATGAGTTTTTTGGGGGGTGCTATACAAAAATTAATTGTATTGTAAGTGTACATTGAGAACCAACCATATGGGCTCAAGTAACACAAGTAGTTAGAACCATAAATGACTGTTACCATTGTGCTGTGCATAAAGGCAGCTGTATTAAGCGTCCAATCATGCCATTGGCTTCCCTGTGCTTGGAGGCATCTGAGATGAACCACCATACAGTGGAAATGTGTATTTTGTGTAACAGTGAAGACACCATACCGTTGCATGTTTTAAGATTTATTTGCAAGACAATTGTGGTAAAATTACACTTGAAACTTTAAATAAATTGGTATCTTCAGTACTTAAATGTTTAAGTGCTGTGAGAAGGAATGACCATGTTACAAAGTGGTAAATTCTTTACTGACCAAATCTTTTTTACACTATGGTGCAATTATCTAAATGAAAAAGTGTGTTTTTCCAAAAAAAAGTTGGAATGCTATACTGTTGTCAGGTCAACATTCATTTGCTATAATTTAGTAATAACTGCTTTTATTTGTATATTCAGTACCATCCCAAGTTTGAGTCTACAACCACTAAATTTGTAAAAGTCATTGGACTTTTGAAGACAAACTGATATTCAGAAGCATAACTCCCAACATATGATGAACGTTGTATAAGCAGATACGGCACATCATAATGTATACTCATACAGTGATCCCTCGCTATATCGCGCTTTGTCTTTCGCGGCTTCACTCCATCGCGGATTTTAAATGTAAGCATATGTGAATATATATCGCGGATTTTTCACTGCTTCGCGGATGTCTGCGGTCTACAGTAAGTGTGCTTCCTCAGTTGATTTGCCCATTTGAATTCAAACAAGGGACGCATTTGAATTCAAACAAGGGAAGCTATTGGCGGATGGCTGAGAAGCTACCCAATCAGAGCACGTGGTTAAGTTCCTGTGTGCTGCTGATTGGCTCAGCGACGGAGTGCTGCATTAACCAGGAAGTCTAATCTCACTCATTCATCATTAACGTGCCCAAGCGCCAACAGAAGATGCAAATGATTGCAGAAAAGGTAAAAGTTTTGGATATGTTGAAGGAAGGAAACAGCTACACCGCTGCAGGACACCATTACAGCATAAATGAGTCCACGATTCTTTTTATTTAAAAAGGAGGAAAAGCATATAAGATCTACGGCTGCAGTGTCCTTTAATCAGGGCGCAAAACGAGTTGCAAGTGGACGTGATAAGGCAGTAGTCTGGATGGAATCTGCTTTAGGGATTTGGATTGAAGAGTGATGGAAGAACAACAACGGCGGTGCTAAACAGTCGCCTGAAGAGTCTCCTTTAGAAGAGCTGTAACGCTATCCTTTGTTGTGCAGTAAAATTAAACTCGTCGTTATCGGACAAGTCGTCGTGTCATTGTTGGTGAGTAACCATAATTATCTACGTACAGCACTTATAACATGTACATAGTTTAGTGTCACTGTACACACATTTTACTGTATACAATTTTTCTTGCATTGTACGTATTTATTGCTGGTGGCCTGTCTGTCGTAATGGCTGTAACATATGTGATATTGGAGATGCTCGATATCTTTAAATTAATATTTAGGTTTTACTGTATGTAAACTTTGTTTACATACATAATTTCAACGAATCTTACCTAATATCTAAGAGAATACAAAGGGTTTGTACTGTATAATTGTGCGGGAAATGTTTATAATAGTGTGGAAGAGTTTATAAGGGCTTAAAATATATAAAAATAACCATATAAACATATGGTTTCTACTTCGCGGATTTTCTTATTTCGTGGGTGGCTCTGGAACGCAACCCCCGCGATGGAGGAGGGATTACTGTACTGTGAATGGTATGTTGGTGAATTCAACAAAGTGATTGCTAGAGACTTTAGTCCAGTTCATTTTATAATTTTTTTTTGGTACACTGCTAATGATGCAAATATTAAAATAGCAAATGTTTTTAGATTTCTTAAAACTTATAAGGCTTCATCAGTTTTACATTAATCAGTTCTATCTGATCTGATATCTCTCCTAAAAACAACCATGTTTTGTTGTGTCAGAGCATCTTAGGTGATTGATCACACTTTATTACTTGGCCCGAGTATAAATCCAAATTTAGAAAATTAACTAAACTTGCATTTCCTGTTGTTACAACATCTTAATTGCTCAAATATATGATGTGATTTCACTGCATTTGTCATATTTTAGGATTTATAGTAATGATCATTCAAACACCTAAGTATGACCTTTTTCCGTTTTGGTGATTACGCGTTTTTGTCATATATTGTATATCAATAGGAAAATGTGCTGTGAAGCATTGAACCACTAAATTTTATTTTATAATTGACAATTGGAGCAACTGTTTTCATTGTTCATGTAGACAAGCCCAGTAGCCACTTGCTTTAAAGTCTGTTTTGAATTTTACTTGCTACATCTTTTGGTAGCACTGCCAGTGTTCAGTTTCACACAGTCCTATCTGTGCAGCTGTGGATGTGTGCAATGTTTGTTTCATGATCCTGAACTGTACATGCTGGTTAGAAAATGAGTGGTTGCTTGGGCAGATAACGTGTAGACATGATCATTGCCATTATCCTTTTTATGGACTATATACAAAGAAATGCTCACCATTTCAGCTCTTCTTACAACTACATGGCACCGCAAAAACTATTAGAACTTGCATGTGTTTGGTGGTGTTATATCATTCTCAAACCACACATCTATTTCTGAATAGATTTTTTTTTCTCCTAATTCTCCAGACTCTAACAAAAAGCATTTCCAGACATGACCGTTACTGTATTTCTTTTTAATAGAGACTGATGTGATTTGTGTAGTTGCTGTCATACATGAGTGTACTTTCATTTGGTGCAGTTGTTACTGTATGTTGTTGGTATTGAATTGGTTCCAGAGTATCCGCTCTTTTGGCATCCCTTGTTGGACTGACTTTTTTTGTGCAGCCTTCTCCTTGCAACTAATCTCAAATTGAGTCGTGTTTGGTTTGTTTTATTATCCATCTCTGGAGTTTCTCCCCATAAAGGGCCTAGTTTGGAAAATTCTCATTCGGCTTGGAGGCATCCACAGTTGAATTTTTGACCAGAAGACAATAAGATAACTTTTATTGAGACTTTGATTTGGCAGCAGGGAACCTTTTTATGCACGAACCCCTTTTTAGAAAAAATTTGTTGCTCATAAGGGTACTGGATATTGAGACTAGTCTTACTGGGATATTGACAACAAAGTGTTTAATGACAGGGATTAACTGCAAATGCCTCCTGCGAATCATAGTGCTGATTTGATTTCTGTACAGGTCTATAATCAACATGTTTGTGCATGGAGTGTCTTTAAGTGTGTCTGGTAACAGTATTTTGGGCAAAGATAATTAATCAACTTTGTACTTGTCATCAAATCTAAGGCTAGCCAAGACACAGGGTTAAAGAAGTTCTGAGAAGCTAACTGATAGCCACATAATAATGAACTGAATTAGACAGATGTCATTCCCCCTTATTGATCTGAAGAATGCAGGTAGCTAATAAATGTGTACTAGAGACAGTCTAGTGATGTGTCTGATCTGAAAAAGTTGAGCTTGCACCCAGTAAGACCTTGAGAGGGAGAGTTCAGAGACATGAACACTAAATGGACCCAATCCATAGTCTCAATAGTAGAAGCATCTGCAAGGACTGGTGGCCCGAAGGTCATTGATGATGGTTGTGATGACAATCTTATGAGCATTTGGAGGGTACACGTGGTGAAGGAAGCTGTCAATTTAAGCAGTTAAGATCTTGAATTGTAAGTTAACACTGGATGGTCTCCGTTGTGGGTCCCATTCACATCAAAGCATTTTCTCGTGTTTTAGTGCTATACAGTAATCCCTCCTCGATCACGAGGGTTGCGTTCCAGAACCCCCGGCGAAAAGTGAAAATCCACGAAGTAGAAACCATATGTTTATATGGTTATTTTTATAATGTCATGCTTGTGTCACAGATTTGCACAGAAACACAGGAGGTTGTAGAGAGACAGGAACTTTATTCAAACACTGCAAACAAACATTTGTTCAAAAGTTTAAACAGTGCTCCATGACAAGACAGAGATGACAGTTCCGTCTCACAATTAAAAGAATGCAAACATATCTTCCTCTTCAAAGGAGTGCGCGTCAGGAGCAGAGAATGTCAGAGAGAGAGAAAAGCAAACAAATCAATAGGGCTGTTAAGTATACGAAGCACCGCCACACAAAGCAGTTGCAAGAAAGGCAGCAGCTCACACCCCCTCCGTCAGGAGCAGAGAATGTCAGAGAGAGAGAGAGACAGATAAAAAACAATCAAAAATCAATACGTGCCCTTCGAGCTTTTAAGTATGCAAAGCACCGTACAGCATGTCGCTTCACGAAGCAGCTGCACAGAAGGGAGCAACGTGAAGGTAATCTTTCAGCATTTTTAGACGAGCATCCGTATCGTCTAGGTGTGCGAACAGCCCCCCTGCTCACACCCCCTCCGTCAGGAGCAGAGAATGTCAGAGCAAGAGAGAGAGAGAAAAGTAAAAATCAATACGTGTGGTTTGATCTTTTAAGTATTTGAAGCACCGTGCAGGAAGCGTATCGTTTGATAAAACAGCCATATGTAAGCCCAGCAAAGAAGAGAACAATGTGAAGGTAGTCTTTCAGCGTTTTTTGAGGAGCGGCTGTATCCTCTAGGGGTGCGAAGAGCCCCCGTGCTCACAATATATTTGAGGAGTTTTATTTAGTACGTATTACGCGCTCTGGTTGGGTAGCTTCTCAGCCATCTGCCAGTAGCGTCCCTTGTATGAAATCAACTGGGCAAACCAACTGAGGAAGCATGTACCAGAAATTAAAAGACCCATTGTCCGCAGAAATCCGCAAACCAGCAAAAAATCCGCGATATATGTTTAAATATGCTTACATATAAAATCCGCGGTAGAGTGAAGCCGCGAAAGTCGAAGCGCGATATAGCAAGGGATTACTGTACATGAATGTTGCCATTATTTCCAATGGCACTATTCATGTAATTTTAGCAGTGAGCAGGTAGTTTTATCCAAAACACTTATTAGATTGATATGAATAGTAACATTAAAGCAGTTTTTTTTTTTTTTTTTTAAATCCAAAAGATTTTTTTGCTGTGTTTTAAAGCACATTGCTGCCTCTAAGGTGGGAAGCAGCCCTAAAAATATTTAAAAAAAAAAAAAAAATTCCATGCACCACTAGTTCACACGGTTTTAAATAGTGTACAGCAAATAACCGGATTAAAACTAAACTGATACTTTATAGGTTTCTGTTACTTGATCGCCTGCAAAGAACCAGCATACTGTTCACCACATTTACCTCTTGACTAACACCCAGAGCTGCTGGGATAATCTTTGGCTCCTTGTAACCATAACTCGGGATACAACTCACCCCAACCCTCCACCCCCCAAAACAGAGATAAAGGGGATTATCAGAGAAGGACTTGAACAAAAAAACCTCACTATATGCAGATGAAATGGTACTGTGTATATCGGACCTACAAACCTCTTTACCTGAAGTCCTTAATGCACTAACAATTTCAATCTCTATTCAAAATTAATTAGGATTAAAGTGTTCTGTTTTCCACTTGGCTCTCTAGCACACAATACTAGACTGCACATCTATCTGTTGATTTTTAGCAGAATCGTTTTAAATGTCTTGGGGTAATGAGTAATCATCACAAGTAGATATATAAAGGTTTTTTCAACATAAGTTTGGTAACTGTATAGAGAAATTCAAAAAAGGTGTGAACAGGTAGTCTACCCTCTATCTCACATTAGCAGGGAGAATTAATACTCTCAAAATGAATATCCTTCCCAAGCTTCATTTTGTATTTCAGAGCAACCCACTATACATTAACAATTCATTTTGACTCTGTTATAACCCCCTTTAACTGGAATTTGAGACATCCACACATTCAAAAGGCAACTCTGCAAAGACCTAAAACAGAAGGTGGCATGGCATTATCTAACTTTCACTTTTATTACTGAGTGCCAAATACACAAGCTATAAAGACCTTGAAATTGAAACGATCTGCAATGTAAATGCACTCTTGCTGAACTTTATATGCTCTTCTTTTATGTCCCAGTAAATACTAATTGTCAGTATACCATAATCCAGTTGTCCATCAGTCACTCCGAATATGGAACCAATGTGGGATGTGCTTCAAGACAGAAGTTTTTATCAGTGTGTTGCTCTTCTATATCCTCTCAAATGTACACAGTATTTAATCTCTGGAAAATGTCTGAGATTAAAACACTTGGAGAACTGTATGTACATACGTGTGAATTGTAATTGTTCATAAGATACAAAAACATTAACTTCCCAGCAAATCAGAAATTTTGCTAAAAAATCTACCAATTTTCACACCTCCCATTTCTCTTACAGAAGATCAGTCTTCTCATCGGTCTTGAAAAGTCAAACAGCATCTCAACGATATATAAAAACATCTCAAAATTTCCTTTTTCAAAGATCGTAGGATATGGTAGGAAAAAATCTTTCAGTTAATATCTCTGAAAGGAGTGGAAGGCAGCTATGCATAGAATACAGTCTAGTTCTATATACACAAAGCATTCAATAATTCAACTTAAACTCTTTCATTGGTCACATTTATCTTGTTTAATATTGTCCAAAATGCATCCCAGGGTAAGATCCATCCCGCCAGCATTGCCATGTAGCCCTAGCCTCACTGGGCCACATGTTTTGGGAGCATACCAAATTAACATTTTTGACAAAAATCTTTGAATGCTTATCAGACAGCTTTGGTGTCACAATCACTTGTAAACCACTAACCGCTCTGTTTTACTCCCAGATGGACTTAAAGTGGATAAAGACAAATTGATTGTTATTGCCTATACCATGCTACTAGCATGTAGACTTGTCTTGCTACATGAATTGATAGTGATTGACAGCTTCAGTGCTTAAAAAGGTCACTTCATTACCTGCTTCTTATTGACAGTGCCCAAACTTTATCAAAGAACAGCTATTACCAAAAAAAACCCTCAAAAGGATAGCTCTAGAAACGGTGGCATTTTGTTTCCATACTTCAGTGTCATTCAGAAGTTCACTGCTCATGGAAAGGGCAACAACCTCCCAGGACATGGTGAGAATAAGGAATTTTATGAAGTTTGTGAAAGTTTTTGAAAACTGTTTTAGCTATTTGAATGAACTGTATGATGTTTTTAAAGATGAGCAATCTAGAGTGACGGCTTCAACCTCTTCAATTCACTGCACACTAAACCAAGAAGGGCTGTTTCAGTGAAGGTAAAAGAGCACTGCATTGTTTAAAGACAAAGTGACTGGTCTTTTTTTCCAAACCTACTTAGAAAAACAAATCCTTGTGGTAAAATTTCTGTGCACAGGTGAAACCAAAGCAAAGCTCTGGCAATACAGACAAGTCATTTGTTAATATGCTAGGAGATTAAACTTGAAGAAGAGTATGCCCTGCCTAAAATTAAATATGGTGGAGATTCCATAATGTTGCTTTCCTACCTCTAGTGCAGGAGCTATTAAGTGAATCTCGAAATTAAAGTAGGGTATTTTTAGAGCAGATATGCTACACCAATGTCAAACAATGAAGTATGGGATTTCAGATCGTTGGTCCTTAGGCAGGTCAATAACCCAAAACACACATTCAAAGGAATAAAAAAATGATTTGTATTAAACTATACAACAGGGAATCCTTGTCGGAATCCAATTGTAAACCTTTGGGGGAAAAAGTTAAAATCTGCTATTGATAAAAGGGATGCTGCAAATATTGAAGAGTTAGAACAAATTTCAAAAGAAAACTGGAGAAAACCTCAAGCAGAAATATACAAGCTAACAGGAATGTCTGGAGGCTATCCATGAATGTGCAACTAAGTATTACTGAAGAGTGCCTTTAATATTATCCAGATCTTGTTTTAATTTTCTTCAGTGGTAGGGTCAGGGGTAGAATGCACAAATACACATTTGGGCACACATTTAGTGACTTTTCCAGTTATTTATGAAAACATGATGTACTTAAAATGCAATGGTACCAATAATGTTGACAGCTACATAGTTTAGTATTTTCCACAGACTACATGAACACCACCAAATTGAGCACTAAATGATCCAGTCTTGCTTTTTTACCAAAGTCAATTAACATCTGCCCAGCACTTGCTTGGGTGTTGCCCTTAAGAGCTGTAATATACCTGAAAAAGGAAAGATTGTGCATTTAACTCCAGAATATCTTTACGTGTCTTGTCTATTGCTAATATTTAATGTAAAGCTTACTTAAGTGGTAGATTTGTTGGTAGCAGGAAAGTGTAAAACATAAAGAACTGTTACACAGATGCAAGAAAATAAGCCAAGATGTAACAACTGACAACCAGTGCTATCTTAAATAAACTCATTCAAGATTAGTACAAAGAAATATCTAAGATTCCATAAAATAGGAATTCGGCAGCAGCCCTCCAATATCAGAATTCAGTATGCTTCTCCCTCTAGGAATAGAGTTCTTAAATCTATTCTTCTTTATCCTTTCAATTTCATATAGTATGTAACCTCAGTTACCCACTGACGTAAGAGGTGGGCTAGAATTCGTCCAGTTGAGTAATTCTGTTTCATAGGACTAGGTGTTAACATCCCTAATTGCATACTTGAGATGTTCAGTTTACATTCTGCGGAATTGTTGAATTGGGGCCTTTCTGGGTTATCAAGTGGGCGCCCCCTTCCTCAATGTTTTGCTGATAGGCCCACAACCTCGCCAGAGGGTGTTCAGCAGTGAATCCCACCGTCCCGGCCTCACCCCCAAGACACCATCTACTCAATTGAGGCCCAGCTGGAGTTCTTCCTCAGCAAGAGCCACTGACTGCCCTTTTCAGCACCTCTTAAGAGGTCCTTCAGTGCTTGCCGGTGAGCCTGTTCCCGCATTCCCACCTCCCAGATTAGACTTGCTGTTGAGGTGGCAATAAATCCTCTGCAGCCTACGTCGACTGGTCGGACCTTAGCTTTCCAGCCACGTTGTTGCACATTGGCTGCGAGATCGGTGCATCTCATTTTCTTGCACTCATAGGCCTCCTCCACTACATCCTCCCATGGTACAGTAAGCTCAATGATGTAGATGAGCTGGAGTGATTCAGACCTTAGCACAAGGTCAGGTCTGAGGTTATTACATGCAATCTCAGCTGGAAAGGTGAGTTTTTGACGTAGATCCACCAACAACTTCCAATTTCACGCACCACCCGCTTGCCTGGAGTGGCACATCTGTCTCATTCCTCTCCTTCCCGGACAAATGCTATTGCCGGCCAATGAAATAAAGGAGGACAGAGGACGTTAACACTCGTCTATTGCTTCTCCAGCACTCCTGCCAAGCACTGTAGCATCTGGTTGTGCTACCAGGTGTAACGGCCATGAGAGAGGCTGGTCTGGCAACACACCAAGATGTTTTAATGTTGGTGGTGATTGGCAGAGCATATGGGATCCTCTCCATACCACTGTTTTAGATTTTTTGGAGATGGCAGGACATCATAGGCAGCCTTGATGATGAAGCTCACTCTAAATGCCTCCATCTCCCACTGATCTTTCCAGGAGAGCTTTCTATTCTCTAATCCCTCCCATCTCGGCCATTGCCCTTGCTTAGCCTGTGCAATGGCCTTCACTCGCCTTGTTGCCTCCTCCTGCTGGTGAATCTCCTGCACCACAAGTTTGGGCCTCTGAGACAGCATTGCCTTATTTCAGGATGGTGTGCTGGCCTCATGTCGAAGACCACCTTGCTGGACCTGACCCACAATGTCCCTGTGCATGAGTGCTGCCTTTGCGAACTTGGTTGCTTCTGCTGGTGACAATTCCCTACTAGTATCTAAATTCAGGCAGCTTGGGCAACAACAGGATCGCTTGACTTTTTTAGCATCATCTCCAGCCTCACCTTGGTGCACTCCTCTATGAGACTGGAGATATAGTCTGCCTTTGCCATTGAGGCCAGTGCTGCTAAGGCACCTGGGGAGACCAAGCCGCCACTTCATGTAAGAGCTAAGCAGCCGCTCCAGCTTTTCCACATCCGTGACTGGAACCTCATACTGGTTAGTGGCTGTATTAGACGTGGTAGGAGACCAAATTGCAAGCACCAGAGCTTCAATTTTCCTAGGAGCGAAGTTTTGTCGATGGCCTCCAGGCCACAGATAGCATCCTTCCTGACCTGTTCTACCTGGGCCCTCTCTGAGTACAAGCCTTGGTCATAAATGCTCTGTAAGGTGGCAGAAAACTTCATTTTTGGAGAGAAATTCCTAAGTGGCAAGATAAGTCTACATGCTAGTAGTGAAGTAAAGTCAATTACAGCTTGCTTGTCCTACTCCACTTTAAGCCCATCTAGAAGTACAACAGACACACCACTGTTAATGGATTAGGAGTGATTGTGACACTAAGGCTGTGTGATAGGCATTTAACAGTAGAATTACCAATGCCAACGAAAAAACTTGTAAATTCAGCCCACCTTAAATCCATTCACACCTCTCCATCAGTGTCTTTTGTTTTGTAAATGTGTCAATAAGCAAAAGCAGCAAGTTTGTAGACTAACTAGCAGGATGAAGCCGGAAGTCTTGCTGCATCCAAACTGTGCCATCTTTCGCCTTTGTTCCTGGTTCAGCTGCGTTCTTATATGTGAGTGGACATTTCTTCTGGGGAAGGCTTCTGTTCTTTCTCCGATGTAGAACCCTCATCTATTCCAAGTAACGATATATTATTCACCCTATACAGCTCTCCGTACCTCATTCCCAGATAAACAAGCCTTGAGCTGGGAGAACTTTTTGCCATTTCTGCAGTGGCGGAGGCGATGGGATTGTAGGCTGCTTGTGCTTATTGACAAATTGACAACACAAAAGACGCTGCCGGAGAGGTGTGAACGGATTTAAGGTGGGCCGGGTTTACAAGATTTTTTGAAGGCTTTGGTAATTCTAGTGTTAAAGCTTTTGGTCCAGAATGATGTTAAGTTGGTGCACACCGAAAATGTGGCCCAGTGAGGCTGGAGCTCGACTGCAGTGTTTGCAGGTTGGTTTTTGCCCTGGTAACATTTTTGACATTTTTAAACAAGATATCTTTCTCTTTGTCAGCACTTCCTTTATATCTGTATTTCCGGAAACGGCGGGGTTAAATGCTCTTGCCGGGCAACTTCTCGGAGCTGTGGGGAAAAAAGAACAGGAGAAGGTCAGCAGTAGCCCCCCCTCTAGTCTCGGCGGGCTATTGTGTACCTTTCCTGGCTCTTAGAGGAGTCCTCCGACGTCCATGCATGACAAGTGTTTGCTGCCAAGTAATAAAATTGAAAATTTGGTAGAGCCTTGCCACCTTCTGCAGTACACTGGCTAAGAATAACCTATTCCACTGTCATGACAATTGTACAAAAAAAACATTTTAATGTTCACACAAGTATTAATACAGGTTTGCATGGCCCCATAAAGTGATAGTTTTCAAGGGGGTGGCACTAATGAATAGAAGGAATCACATTGCATGACAATTGCAGTCAAAATATAGAACCTTTTTATTGAACAAATTTTGCAAACGGCTTAAACTAAAATTTTAACAACATACAGTCATCCCTCACCTATCGTGGGGGTTATGTTCCAGTGCCCCCCGCGATAGGTGAAAATCCGAGTATTAGCAACCTATATTTATTTTATATATATATATATATATATAAAGCTTTATAAACCCTTCCCATTCTCTTAACCTTTCCCACACTTTTATAAACACTTCCTATGCTCTTAAACAGTGCAGAGCAACACTCCGCGCAGTGATCAGACATCGATGTGTCTGCCACTCGCTTTGTGAAGGGGGGGAGGCAGCTGATTGCACGCTAAGCAGAAGTGGACTTTGTGGTGTTTCTGCCAAAATGCCTGCTTGTCGCTCTGCGTGTTCTGAAGGGGGGGCGGGGTGAGGGCTGAACGCAAGTTCGCTCAAACCCCCCTCCCCGGAGGTGTGGTACGCTCCTGCCACTTCGCTTTGTGAAGGATCGGGCTGAATGCACACTAAGGAGAAGTGGACTTTGTGTTGCGTGTCAGTAATTTAAAAGCCTGTACAGCAGCTGTTTTCCTGTCTCACTGCCTTGTCTTGCATGAAGTTAAAATATTTTATAATAGAGAGATGTTACTCATATCCTTAGTCCGACATCCACATATCGTGTTAACAAAGTGTGTTTTATAAGTTTACATGTGTTTAAAGCGTGTGGGATGGGTATTTTAAGGCTTAAACTATAAAAATGTTTATTTATATGGTCTTTCATACGGATTTTCACCTATCGTTGATGGGTCTGTAACTAACTTCCGCGATAGGCGGGCGATCCCTTGTATTTAAAAAACCTGCGATACAGTGAAGCCGCAATAGGTGAACCGTGATATGGCGAGGGACGACTGTATTTTCAACCATACAAAGAGGCATTTAGACTTAGTAAAATATCCAGAGGTGCATGTCAAAAGTTGTATTGCACTGACATGTCTTAGGAAAGGAATAAATACTATTTTTTGTAAACCAACTAGTGCTGGGCGGCATACCGGTTCATACCGAAAACCGTTTTTTATTTTTTTTTTATGATATGGATTTTTCTTATACTGCAACACCGGTTTAAATTGCCTAAATGACGTTCGGAATGTGGCGCAGCGGGAAACTGTTCAAGTGGGGACCTTTTTCACTGCTACACCGCTAAACAGATTTGTTGAACTAGGGCTCTTTTTCACTGCTACACCACCAAATAGTGGGCAGTAGCATAGGTATATGGAGGACTATTTCGGACAAAAATAAGTAAATGTGCAAATTAAAGTTCTGCGAAATGTGAAAAATGGACAGAGAGCATTCCGAAACTGAAGCCGACGATAAAGTTGAACATGAACAACAGAACTTTTGCCGAAAAAAAGGAGTCGCGTCCGTCGCCTGGAGATACTTTAGTTTTAAAAGGTCAGATGTGTAAATACTGTTTCTATACTACTGGATTATACTGCAAGCCAAGTTGTACTTGTTTTTGTACTTGCTAGTGTATGTTTTGCTTGAATTAATCCTGCGATGTGCTGGCGACTCGTTCAGAGATGGGCGCAACTCTGAATGGATGGCATAATTAAACATGTATAACGAAGATATTTTTAAAGTTCTGAACACTCCGTCTGCTAAGTTAATAACTAGTTTTAATTTCACAAAGACGTTTATCGTGTGGTGATTGGTAATGTGGAGAAAGAAAAAGGAAAGAGAGGAACTGGGGTTTTGGTAGAGAGCAGGAATATCATGAAGTGAATGGATTCTGTGCGGTAATTGCTGCAGGCACCTGCTCTTAGTGCGGAGGAAGTCAGTTTAAGAAGCGTAGTGATTAACGACTGGGTCGGGGAACACTTAACACAAAGTATTTGATGTGCTGCATTAACTTATGACAGGGTTTGAGAAAATCTAGTAAATTAAACATTGATTTTAGGATGAAGTTTAGTTTACAACATTCTACTTTAATTTATAAAATAAACTATGAGAATAAAGTGGAAATGTCGACTTTAATCTTGACATAAGCGTCAACATTAAAGTGGAAATGTCAAGAATAAAGTTATGTCGAATTTATTCTCGACATATAGTTTGTTTTTTTCTTCTGTGTCCATATTTTTTTTTCTTCACAGTGGCCCTAATGCGCTTCCATAGGGCTATACCACAAACAGCATTATAAATGCAATTTGCAGTTTTATTATTTATGTATATTGCTTAGCTTGAAGCAAGGTCCATATTAATGCAGTTTGCCTAAATGATGGTACAGTTGGTAAGATGTCATCACCAAGTTGCACTTGTTTTATTTTATTTTAATTTGGTGAATACCTGGGCTTGAAGCCTTGAAATAATGGTGCAACTATCAGTAATACTGTTATGTATTTTATTGTTATTATTTATTAGTTTAAATATTGTGCAGTTTAATGATGGTAAAATTGTTTAAAAAGTCACTTTAACGTGTCAGTGGACAGAGATTGTTAACATTAACAGAAAGTGTAGTTGGTTTACAAAAAATATTTACTATTTATTCCTTTTCTAAGACGTGTTCAGTGCAATCCAACTTTTGACAAACACCTCTGGATATTTTACTAAGTCTAAATGCCTCTTTGGATGGTTGAAAATATGTTGTCAAAATCATAGTTTAAGCTTTTGCAAAATTTGTTCAATTAAAGGTTCTATATTTGTCATGCAATGTGATTCCTTCTCTTTAGTGCCAACCCTTTGAAAACTATCACTTTATGGGGCCATGCAAACCTGGATTAATACTTGTGTGCACATTAAAATGTCTTTTTTGTATGATGTACAATTCTCATAACAGTCGAATAGGTTATTCTTAGCCAGTCTACTACAGTAATTGCAGTGGAAAATGTGGTTAACATGCACTCATGCATGGGGAAAAAAATACCGTCTAATACCGTGAAACCGGCAGAATTTAGAAAAATACCGTGATATAGAATTTTGGTCATACCGCCCACCTCTAAAACCAACTACACTTTGTTAATGTTAACAATCTCTGTCCACTTTCACGTTAAAGTAACTTTTTAAACCACTTTACCATCATTAAACTGCAAAATATTTAAACTAATTAATAATACAATAATAAATAGTGCAACTTCCAGTAATAATACTATTACTTCAAGACTTCAAGCCCCGGTGCATTACACAGTATTCACCAAATAAAATAGAATAAAACAAGTGCAACTTGATGATGACATCTTTATCAATTGAACCATCATTAAGGCAAATTGCATTAATATGGACTTTGCTTCAAGCTAAGCTATATACATAAATAATAAAACTGCAACTTGCATTTATAATGCTATTTGTGGTATAGCCCTACGGAATCGTATTAGGGCCATAGTGAAGAGAAAAAAAATACACAGGGAAGAAATAAAAAAACTGTTGAGAATAAAGTGGCGGAATAATAATGGTGGAAGTTGAAAAAGGAAAGACTGCAAGGTTGACTTTAGGGAGGTGGTGAGACAGGCACTGGGTGGCAGTGAAGAATTACCAGACAGCTGGGAAACTACAGCAGATATAGTAAGGGTGATGGCAAGAAGGGTGCTTGGCGTGACATCTGAAAGGAGGAAAAGGAAACCTGGTGGTGGAATGAGGAAATACAGGAGAGTATACAGAGGAAGAGGATGGCAACGAAGAAGTGGGATAGTCGGAGAGATGCAGAAAGTAGAGGAGTACAAGGAGATAAGGCACAAGGTGAAGAGAGGTGGCGAAGGCTAAAGAAAAGGCGAATGAGGAGTTGTATGAGAGGTTGGACACTAAGGATGGAGAAAAGGACCTGTACCGATTGGCTAGACAGAGGGACCAGGCTGGGAAAGATGTGCAGCAGGTTAGGGTGATAAAGGATAAAGATGGAAACATCCTTATAAGCGAGGAGAGAGTGTTGAGCAGATGGAAAGAGTGCTTGGAGAGGCTGATGAATGAAGAGAACGAGAGAGAGAAGAAGTTGGATGATGTGGACAGAGTGAATCAGGAAGAGCAACGGATTAGCAAGGAGGAAGTAAGGACAGCTATGAAGAGGATGAAAAATGAAAAGGCCGTTGGTCCAGATGACAAACCTATGGAAGCATGGAGGTGTTTTGGAGAGATGGCACTGGAATTTTCAACCAGATTGTTTAATTGGAATCTTTGAAAATAAGAGGATGTGGAAGAGGAGTGGATAAGAAGTGTACTGATGCCGATATTTAAGAATAAGGGGGATGTGCAGGACTGCAGTAACTACAGGGGAATAAAATTGATGAGCCACAGCATGAAGTTATGGGAAAGAGTAGTGGAAGCTAGGTTAAGAAGTGAGGTGATGATTACTGAGCAGCAGTATGATTTCATGCCAAGAAAGAACACCACAGATGCAATGTTTGCTCTGAGGATGTTGATGGAGAAGTTTAGAGAAGGCCAGAAGGAGTTGCAATGAGTCTTTGTGGACCTGGAGAAAGCATATGACAGGGTGCCTCGAGAGGAGCTGTGGTATTGTATGAGGAAGTCAGGAGTGGCAGAGAAGTACATAAGAGTGGTACAGGATATGTATGAGGGAAGTGTGACAGTGGTGAGGTCTGCGGTAGGAGTGACGGATGCATTCAAGTTGGAGGTGGGATTACATTGGGTATTGGTTCTGAGCCCTTTCTTATTTGCAATGGTGATGGACAGGTTGACAGACGAGATTAGACAGGAGTCCCTGTGGACTATGATGTTTGCTGATGACATTGTAATCTGTAGCGATAGTAGGGAGTAATGCTGGGCAGTATACCGGTTCATACCAAAAACTGTTTTTATTTTTGTTATGATATGGATTTTTCTTATACCGCAACACCGGTTTAAATAGCCTAAACAACGTTTGGAACATGGCACAGCAGGAAACTATTTAAGGGGGGGACCTTTTTCACTGCTGCACCGCTAAACACGAATGCATAGGAGTACATGCATTAGTGGAGGTACTGAACGGTGAAAATGGACAGAGAACATTCTGAAACTTAAGCTGTTGCAGACAATAAAGCTGAACATGATGACACAGAAGAACTTTTGCCAAAAAAAGGAGCCGTGTCTGTTGTCTGTAGATACTTTGGTTTTAAAAGGTTGGATGTGGACCATTATGTTCAAATCTGTGAATACTGTTTCTATACTACTGGATAATACTGCAAGCCAAGTTGTACTTGTTTTATTTTTTTTCAATACTGTGTAATAGTGTGACGACATGTTGAATTTATTCTCGACATTTCCACTTTAATCTCTCCGTTTATGTCGAGATTAAAGTCAACATATTGACTTTATTCTCGTAATTTGTCATTAAAGTAGAACCTCATAAACTAAACTTCATCTTAAAATGAATATTTAATTTACTAGATTTTCTCAAACCCCATCATAAGTTATGTAGCACATTAAATGCCTTGTGTTAAGTGTTCCCCAAGCCATGTTAATCACTACGTGCTTCTTAAGATGACTTCCTCTTGCACTAAGAGGAGGCGCGGGCAGCTTTCACCACACAGAATACATTAATTTCATGATATTCCTGCTCCCTGAACATTTAGAATGCTAAGATAAATACTTGATATCATTTTCATGATGAAATGGATTAAAGCATGTATTAATCATGTGGGGGCATGGTGGCGTTGAGGGTGCACTGCAGCGTCACTGCATGGGGGGGTCCCAGGTGTTCCCTGCCTTGAATTTGCATGTTTTTCTGGTAGGTTTATTCGTTGTGCTTTTTTTTCCCCCCCAAAGTCATGTAGGATGTGGGGTTTTGTTAGGCTATATTGACCCTGCTAGTGTATGTGTTGCTCGTATTCACCCTGTGATGTGCTGGCGCCACATTCAGGATTTGCTCCTGCCTCTCCCACAATGCTTGCTGGGATGGGCGCAACCCTGAATGGATGGCATAATTAAACATGTATAATGAATATTTTTTTAAAGTTCTGAACACTCTTGGTCTAAATTTATAACTAGTTTTAATTTCACAAAGACGTTTATTGTGTGGTGATTGGTTATGTGGAGAAAGAAAAATCAAAGATAGGAACTGGGGGTTTGGTATGTCAGACAGAGACAGCACGCATGCAATAAAGAATGCCTGCTCAGAAGAACATCCATTGAATTTTGTGTTCGTGTCTACGACCACCAGATCACAAACCCAATATTTACACATTTAAGTTAAACCTATGCGATTCCCATTCATACATCCAGTTTTTTGGAGCCTCGTCACACCAGCGATAAAGTTCCCTACACTGAACGTACACCTGGCGACCCCTTACTGCGAGGGATCAGCACTCCCGTGCATGTTTTAATTAATACCTGCTTTAATGCATTTCATCATGAAAATTTATCTTCGCATTCTACATTTTCAGAAAGCAGGAATACCATGAAGTGAATGTATTCTGTGCGGCGATCTCTGCCGGCGCCTCCTATTAGTGTAGAGGAAGTCAGTTTAAGAAGATTAACATTACCAAAGTGTAGTTGGTTTACAAAAATATTTACTATTTATTCCTTTTCTAAGACATGTTCATTGCAATACAACTTTTGATAAGCACCTCTGGATATTTTACTAAGTCTAAATGCCTCTTTGGATGGTTGAAAATATGTTGTCAAAATTTTAGTTTAAGTTGTTTGCAAACTTTGTTCAATAAAACGGCTCTATATTTTGACTGCATCTGTCATGCAATGTGATTTCTTCTCTTCATTAGTGCCACCCCCTTTGAAAACTGTCACTTTATAGGGCCATGCAAACCTGTATTAATACTTTTGTGCACATTAAAATGTTTATTGTACAATGTGCAGTTCTCATGATAGTGGAATAGGTTATTCTTAGCCAGTAATTGCAGTGGAAAATGTGGTTAACATCCACTTGTGCATGGGGAAAAAAATACCTTCCAGTACCATGAAACTGGTATAATTTTGAAAAATACCGTTACATAGAATTTTGCTCATACTGCCCAGCACTAGTAGGGAGCAGGTTGCGGAGAACCTGAAAAGGTGGAGATATGCTCTACAGAGGAGAGGAATGAAGGTCAGTAGGAACAAGACAGAATACATGTGTGTAAATGAGAGGGTGGTCAGTGGAATGGTGAGGATGCAGGGAGTAGAGTTGGTGAAGGTGGATGAGTAAATACTTGGAATCAACAGTACAGAGTAATGGGGATTGTGGAAGAGAGGTGGAAAAGAGAGTGCAGGCAGGGTGGAATGTGTGGAGAAGAGTGTCAGGAATAATTTGTGACAGACTGGTATCGGCAAGAGCTACAGGACAGTAGTGAGACCAGCTGTGTTATATGGATTGGAGTCGGTGGCACTGACCAGAAAGCAGGAGACAGAGCTGGAGGTAGCAGAGTTAGATGCCAAGATTTGCACTGGGTGTGACGAGGATGGATAGGATTAGAAATGAGTACATTAGAGGGTCAGCTCAAGTTGGACTGTTGGGAGACAAAATCAGAGAGGCGAGATTGCATTGGATTTGGACATGTGCAGAGGAGAGATGCTGGGTATATTGGGAGAAGGATGCTATGGATAGAGCTGCCAGGGAAGAGGAAAAGAGGAAGGCCTAAGCGAAGGTTTGTGGATGTGGTGAGAGAGGACATGCAGGTAATGGGAGTAACAGAACAAAATGCCGAGGACAGAGATGGAAGAAGATGATCGGCTGTGGCAACCCCTAACGGGAGCAGCCAAAAGATGAAGAAGAATGAAAGTACCCAACAAGCCATATAGCTAAATGTTCCATTGTTAGGGATTAGTCTTGATTAAGACACTGGGGTGGAACAAAAACTTTGGCCATAGTGGCTGTTCAGGATCTAACCTGAGTGCTTCTTTGTAAAGTAACAACTTTTACTTCAGTGCTGTTCCTTCCTGCTCCTCTCTTGTTTGTTTGTTATGATTGCCTCCTTTCTCTCACTCAACACTTCAAACTCGATCTCTCTCCAGTTGAACTTTTATTAGTCCCTATGCATGTCTCTTTTAAATTCACTTCTGTGTCATCCAGTAGTGTCCAATAAATTTACATCGGCTGTTAGACTCAAATAAATTAAAGGCAAAGTTTTTATTCTATAATAGTAATATGAATGAATTTCCCATTGGGATTAATAAAGTATCTATCTATCTATCTATCTATCTATCTATCTATCTATCTATCTATCTATCTATCTATCTATCTATCTATCTATCTCTCTATCTCTCTATCTCTCTATCTCTCTATCTCTCTATCTCTCTATCTATCTATCTATCATATTAACTGCTTTAAGTTGTAGATAAAGACCCAGGATCAAACCTGCAACCTCTTGACTTGGAGACAGCAGTTCTTAACTCTGCAGCAGTCAAGCAGACGTGTGTGTGTCATACCCTATCCCAATTTCTTTTACTTTGTTCTACAAAAAAAATGCATTTGTTTTCTGTATCTTTTGTGAAAATGTTTGATATTATACACTTCACGTCAGCATTTTACCGATTAGTAGAACATGATAGTTTCTGTGCTAGTCATGTGTTCAACCTTTCTTGCCTTGCATTTCCTGTCATCCATAGTTTACACAGATCTTTTGTAGGCACGGAACACACATGAAATGTATGTGTTCCAAATAACGATGTATTATTTACACTATACAATTCAAGGCACCTCACACCCAGATAAACACACTGGAGCTGAGAGAACTCTGTATACTACTAAAGCTGCGTCGATGGGGGATGGGATAGTAGGCTGCCTGCTGCTGGTCCTGATCGACACATTTGCATAACAAAAGATGCTGATGAGGAGGTGCGAGAGAATTTAAGGTGGCACAGCATTACAAGTTTTTTCATGGGCTTCAGGGATTCTAGTGTTTAAGTTTTTTTTTATAAATACTACATTCAGATGTTTGCAGTTCCTTGTGCCTGTGTTTGTTTTTGTATTTAAACTGATATGTTTCCTCTTTCTATAAATCTGTATGTGGTTTGGGCCCTTTTAAATTGAACATAGACTTCTTAAAATGTACATATCCTATTCATCATTGTTTTTCTTTTGTACAGGAAACCACACTGCACAGGAAGTCCACTACTTTTCATTTCCCTACCAACCACACTTTCCTGTTTTCTGCAGATCAGAGTGACCATATGCATGTCCAAGGCACAATGGAGGGAATTCTAGTATTATGCCTTGTTAGCCTCTGCTGAAGTGTTCACTGAAGTCCTCCACTTAAACAAGTGAGTACGGTAGAAATTTGCTAGCACGTCATCAGATTTATTTGCACATTCTCTGCTAATTGTGCATGTAACACAATTGTCGGAGATGTCTGTCACAGCAGGACTGCATGTAGGAATTTTTAGGATTACACTGCAGTGCAGCCTCTAGTTATGTATTTATCTCAGTATATTACTTACAAAGATCTGTTCAACCTCTAACAAAGCCTATTTTGAAACATTGAAACAGACTGTCCATTGTTGACTAACAGATTCAGAAGGAACCAATGCCTGTGATTGAACATTAAACCAACTTTTTATCCTTCTGTGAATGTTTAAGTAGTCCTGAATCTTTGCCAGTTCTGTCTACCTAAACTTTTTGAGCTTGAAAAAAATGTCTCTCTACCAGTTGATGTTTCATACACCAAGGGTTAAAGTGTAACCACAATGACTAGCAGCATGTCTTGTTCCAATTATTGTACAGACCGTCTGTCTCATTTCCACTGACCACAGGTTATCTGTTCTTTGTTTCCAATCTATAAGTGCTACAGTCCAACTTTGCAGGTAGCATGCTTGCATTGTATGTATAATGCCTTTTAAATGTGCTGCTTTTGGTTTTATTTGAATATTATAGTTCGCTACAAGCATTGTCACTTATTAATGAAGCTGCCCCCAAATCAAGGTATGTTACACACAATTTTCACTGGAGACTTCTGTTCTCCTTAATGTAAAATGATCTGACATAACATATTTTAAATCACTTATTTAAATTTAATTTCCATCAAAAGTTTAAATTATTTGTAAAAATTTGAGTTAGTTGGTTTAAATGCTTATTACAAGTTAATTAAGTAGCTCTTATTTAACACCTCATTACTTAGACTCGGTCTTCTTGGTAATAGGAGAAGCTCTGCCCAGTGGCTACAAAGCAAGCCCAAATCATCGTCCCTCCATCACCGAGCTTGACATTTGGTGTATGAGATATTTGTGCTGATATGCTCAGTTTGGTTTTTGCCATATGTGGTGCTCTGCATTATGGAAATGCATTTCGACTTTGGTCTCTTTTGTCCAAAAGGCATTGTTCCATAGGTCTTCTGGTTTGTTCAGATGCAAATTTGTACATTTAAGCTGTGCTGCCATGTTCTTTTAGAGAAAAGAGGCTTTCTCCTGGCAATCCTTCTAAACAAGCCATACTTGTTCAGTCTTTTTCTAATTCTACTGTTGTGAACTTCAACATGCTAAGTGAAGCCTATAGAGTTTGAGATGTACCTCTTAGGTTTTTTTTACCATTTCTATGAGCATTGCATGGTCTGACCTTAGGATGAATTTGCTGAGACGTCCACTCCTGGGAAGATTGTCAACTGTCTTGAAAGTATTCTGCTTGTGAATAATGTTTCTCGCTGTAGAAAGATGGGCTTCAAACTGTTTGAAAATGCCCATATAAACCTTCCCAGATGGATGGGCAACAACAGTTGCTTCTCTGAGATCATTGCTGATGTCTTTCCTCCTTGGCATTTTGTTAACACTCGCCTCAATTCTCCAGACCAGGAAACTGCCAAAACTTCTGTTTTTATAGAGTTTATTACTCTTTCTGATGACCTGTTAATCAAGTGCATTTCATTATCAGCACCTGACTGCTACTTACCCTCTAATTCCTATGGAAGCACTAAGGGTGTACTTAACTTTTCACACACTGCTTCTGCATTTTGGCTTAGGTTTTGTTAAATAAATGACATGATGTAATATGTCATGTAGTGTTTCTCTGAATGTTTATTTACCTAATTTTAAGAGAGGCTAAGGACTAGGTTTATGTCCTGATAGGTAAAACCTTTGAATTGGAACAGGGTGTACTTTTTCACGTGACTGTAGATGAATGCAGTGATCCCCCACCTATCGCAGAAGTTATGTTCCAGACCCATCAGCGATAGGTGAAAATCCACGATATAGAAAGACCATATAAATCATTTTTTTATAGTTTAAGCCTTAATCCCACACACTTTATACACATGTAAACTTATTAAAACACACTTTGTAAACACATGATATGTGGATGTCGGGCTAAGGATATGAGTAACATCTCTCTGTTATAAAACATTTTAATGTCATGCAAGACAAGGCAGTGAGACAGAAGAACAGCAGCGACAAGCAGAACAGGCATCTTGGCAGAAGCAGTACAAAGCCAATAGCTGATCCGTCCACTTCTGCTTAGTGTGCGTTCAACTCCCTCCATCCCAACACCCCCACCACCACACACACACTCCTTCACAATTTGAGCGGAATGGACATAAAGTAGCAGGAGCATAGTGTGCCTCTGGGGGGGGGTTGAACAAAGCGATCGAGACCAGATCATCTCGGAGAGACACTTTGACGACACGTAAGACTAGACGTTACAACCTTAGGAAGCGAAACCCATGAGACAGTGACTTTTGCACATCACGCCCTACTTATAATTTAAAACAAATTCACTGACATCTAACCTAGCAGTTGTAGGAATGCTTTTAGCAAACAAACTCCAGGTGCTCCCAGCTCTTAAAACAATAAGCAGAACATGCAGCTTGCCAGCAGCAGCTGCAGAAAGCCAGCAGGTGATCCCAGCACTGCTCCTTAGTGTGTGTTCAGCTCCCCCACTTCACAAAGTGAGCGGCAGAGACACAAAGTGGCAGAACGACAGTTGCTGTACAGGCTTTTAAGTGATTGACACAAAGCGCGACAAGCGCAACACACAGCTGGCCAGCAGCAGCAAGACACCAGCTGAACCGATCACATCTCTTTAGCGTGCGTTCAGACCCACAAACCCCACTTCACAACGCGAGCAGCGTTATAAGTGCCTCAAGAAAGAATTTAACCATGCCCGGGGCAGGAAATAAAGGACAAATTATTGTTTTTACAAAAGTTTTAAAGTAAAAATGAAAATAATGCATATGTAACAATTCCCATGAAAATAACAATCTCTTTAAATTGTTTATCTGGTAAACCAAACCCGGGGGTGGGCGAGTGAAGCGAGCATGGGGCAGAGCCCCCTAATAATAATAATAATAAATCCGCGATGTAGCAGGGGATTACTGTAGTAGTTTTCTTAAATTTAAACCAAGTAAATTCAGTTACTAATGGCTGCAACACAAGTTGAGGATATTAGGGCAAACCTTGATCATTTTGCCCACTAGAATAAGCAATTCGTTAGGAAACTAGGTGTTATCAATTGATTCACAATTAGGTTTTAAGTCACATTTTTATCATGTTAAGTCATGGTGTTTATAAAAAGTTGTAACTTATAAAAGTTGTGCAAGATGCTGAAAAATTAATACGATTTTGGTTTAAGCCAACTACATCATTGTTAACAATGCTAAGAAAAAAAAAATTCCTGAAGCTTATTTAGAATGCTACAGCAAGAATTTTAACCAATAAAATAAAACACATTTCATCAATATTAACATCCCTATACTGACTGCCTGTTTTTTAGGATTGAGTTTAAAATTCAAGTCGTCATCTATAAGGCTATGAACAATATTGCACCTCTCCTCATATATCCGTAATGGCAATATCAGATCTTAAAACTCGTGTTTTTCTCAATATTTCTTGACACATAAAAGACACGGTGACTTGGCCTTTATGCCCCAAATATCTGAAATGTTTCAAACAGAGAGAAGTTGTGCTAGTATAGTTGAAACTTTAATTTTTTAAGTTTGTCCTTTTACAGGTAATATCTTCTAATTGTATAGTTGCATATTTCATTAATAACAGTTCTGTTCTTTGCACTGAGATACATAATGGCTGTCTTCATAGAGTACCACTGTTGTCCTTATTATTCATATTTAAATTACCAGGTACCAATCTACTTTTGAGATTTTTTTTCCATCTTTTGTAAGGCACTTTGAAGTATAGTACATTCTTTAAGCAAAAATGTTTTTTTTAATTTCTGTTAACGGACATTTTCAATGCAGGGTCCAATATGTAAAACAGCAGAACAGAACTTGTTTATAGCCAAGGGTTATCTCTGTTTGTGTGTGTGTGTGTATGAATGCTTGTGTATATGATAGTTTAAAAAAAAATGATGTTAAACATGGAAAGATTTGGGGACCCAGGAAGGATGCCCCATTTAAGTCTGGTGAAAAGGAAAAAAATATTGCACAAAGGAAAAAAATCACAGTGGTCTCCTTGTCTAGTTCTTGGAATTGGCACCTTTTATTGGGTTGTCAGAAGAGCTGGATTACAAGTGTCCTCAAGTGTCTTTGTGCACTTCATCCTTCACTCTTTTGTATCTATATACAATAGTGTACAAAGATCTTGGGCACATGTATAATGAAGATGCTTTCAAAAATAAGTTTCTAAGTGTTAAATGTACATAAAGAGCATTAAAGTTTTTTTTTTTTTGTTTTTTTTTTTTAAATATTTGCTATGCCCATCCTTTCACCTAAAACAGCATCAGTTTTCTTTGGTACATTATCACGAAGTTTTAGTAGATAAGATGCTTGGTTTGCATCAAGAATCTTGGAAAACGTGCCACAGTTATCCAGCAGATTTTTGCTGATGAAAGATGATGCAACTGTTAAGTCACATTGCATCCCAATGCAACGTGAAAAGGCATTTCACTTACTGTCCTCCTTAGACAGGAAGAGCAGTGTTGAAATTAAAATAAACAAAGTATGTACTTTAAATGCAACCAATACATAGATTGGAAAAGAAGAGATCTTTTGTTTTAAAAGAATAGCACTAATCACAGATTTTAATGTTTCATGTTTTAAGTTTCAATGGAGATTCAATATCAACTACTTGAAGTTTTCAATTAATCTTGTTAACTTTTTGCAGGTCTTTTAAGGTTTTTAGTTGCTGTAAACACAAGCTCTTACTCATTATTTAAATGGGTTAATATTCAAAAACTATTAATTGGTTTGTCTTCACAGGTTGTCCCTGTCCCCCCTTGAAGAGGAGCCAAGTTCCACATGTTTACTTCCTTTTTCCTGAATGCAGTAAAGTATATGCAATCTCTAGAAAAATATCCCTTTCATACCATAGATTGAGGTTGGGTAATCCAAGTTCTTGAGGCATGTAGTGATTGCAGGCTATTTCCTGAACCAGTTTCTTAATTAGAATTCATTTTATTGCCGTTTAAAATCTTGAATTACATAGCCTCTAAACTTCTTGTAATGAACATTAAAGAGCTACATAAACACTAGGAGAGATTTGGTATTCATTCTCCGGTGTTCCTTTTTCTAATTTAAACTTATTCCTAACGAGTGTGGAGGAATTTAAAAATTCTCAATCTCTGGTAACAGTAAACATTAATCATAGTAACCAAGTATTTGTACTGTCTTCCTTTGAATGTAAAATGTTTGAAGATTGTATATGTATTGCGTATAATTGAATGGATTTGTGAATAAAGAGCATGCACAATACACATGCAGGGGAATTAGTAATAGATCAGACTGTTCTATAACTTAAAACAAACTCTGACAAAGCTACTACTAAACTCACATTCTTCTATTGTAAAGGTTATCAGAAGTAAAATTGTTACATGATGGCACAGAGGCTGTCAGTAAACATTCATCGTTAAGCCAAACTTAAGAATAGTTATTTCCAGTTTTTCCACAAGGGCAAAGTGTGATAACTGGAAATGGTTGGAAAGTTATTCTGCATAGATAATGACTTTTCTCTGTGAATGTAAATATTCAGAATATTTATAAATTCTCATTTCTGCCTTATACAGCCCTCTGTAAGAATTTATACAATTAGTTTATCATCTTATTCCTTAGATTTTTCAGTGAGAAGTCAAGCAAAATGACACATTTTATTGTCAGGAAAGATTAGCTAGATTAAAGATTGACATTTAATTACTGAAAATTACAATGCAAATGTTGACATCAAATTTAAATATTTTCAACCAAAACTCAGTAAGCATTATAGCTCTTAAGTAACGTGATTAGCCACTTTGTCTTTGTCCTATCTTTGGCATAATTATCATAAATTAAATCTGAAGAAGCAGTACTAAAGCACAGGTAATTCAAGGCATTTTGTTCCTATGATTTCACAGTCACATAAATATACTGTATATATAAAATGTATATATAAAATTGTCTCTATCTATTGAATTGTGGAAATATTTCTTCTGTTTTGATGGATTTAACTGCTGTGTGTTTTTTTTTTTTTTTTCTTCAATTAAATTTTTGTAATGTGTTTTCAGGTATTGTATACAGTGAAAGGCATTATTTTAAAAATTGACTAATCCTTGAAGTAATGTAGCAGCACATAATGGTTTGTGGGTTATATGGTGATGCAGGCCATATTGTGCTGCGGCATAAATGCAAGGACTTTTGCATCTCACTTTAATGCAGCCAATAATTTTAAGATGCCACAAGTAGTTAGTCAAGTTGATATGTCCGCTTTGCTTTAGCAGCACGTAAATATTGGAGTTAAGTTGCTATACATTTCTCCAGTATTGACAGTGCTGCTGAAGTAAGACTGACAATATTCATCCTATTGAAGCTGGCAGTAAATGTGTGTGTTGCTGATGAACAACAATTAGATTTTTCATATCTACTTAGTACACACTTTGTTTAACGTGCAGTTATTTCTGAAACCTTAATAAAGTACTTTTTGAAAAAGTAATTTGTTTGCCTGTTTGTGTAAAACGTTTTTGTTTTGCTTGTATTGGTACATCTAGCTGTAAGGCAGAGGCATATAAAACTGGTAGCATATTACAAGACCTCTAGTTAGATGGGATGTCAAACTTCACAACAGTTGCTGGTAGGGATGTGACGATACCTGAACTTTTTTTATTCAATACCAATACCAGTGAAATTTTACAGAACAAAATACTTTTTCTACTCCATGACAAAAAACAGAAATCCCTATTATGGGCTTTTTATTAAAAATACCACCATCATATGCCTTTCTGTACTATAATGTAATACTAGGGGGCTCCATCCCATGCTCGCCCACCCCCGTGTTTGGTTTACCGGATATACAATTTAAAGAGATTATTTTCATGGGAATTGTTACATATGCATTATTTTCACTTTTACTTTAAAAACTTTGTAAAAACATACTTGTCCTTTATTTCTGGCCCTGTGCGTGGTTACATCTCTTTCTCGCAAGACGTATAATGCTGCTTGTGTTGTGAAGGGGGGGCGGCAGAACGCACGCTAAGGATATGCCGTCCGATCATCTACTGTCTTTCTGCTGCTGGCGAGCTACCTGTTCAGCTTGTTGTATGTCATTGTTTTAAGAGCTGGGAGCACATGTGTGTCTGCCAAAAGCAATCCAACAACTGCTAGGTTAGATGCCTGTGGACTTGTTTTAAATGATGGCTCACTGCCTTGTCTTGCGTGACGTTGTAAAAACAATAATTGTCCTTTATTTCCGGTCCCGGGCGTGGTTAAATCTTTCTTGCAGGACATATAACGCTGATCGTGTTGTGAAGGGGGGGCAGCTGCTGTCGCGCTGCCCTTCCGTCATTTTAAAGCCTGTACAGCTACTGTCCTTTTTGCCACTTTGTGTCTCTGCTGCTCGCGTTGTGATTGCTTGTCTGTGATTATAAGTATACACCTGACCGAATTGTGTTTTCTTTGAAATTAAACTTGTTGTTGCTTTAACTGTTGCGAGACCACAGATTCTCATAGCGTATGGTCCATCATTGTGTAAATCTACGTTTTGTGTATTGAATGATGCAAAGGTGAAAAGAGTTTTTCTGTTCTTAACCTTTTATTTCTGACCTCGCTTTGTCCTGCTATTTTTTCAATTACACCTGGTCCTGATGATTAATTTCCTTGTGTTTGCGCTAATGCGATTTTTAGTCGTCGACGTTTCATTTATAACGTATTGTCCTTTATACGCTTTATACTGTATGCACTAAGACCCCTGGATCTGTGTGTGCTGCGTGCTTTTACACTACTGATTTTTTGTGTCTTGCAAGAGTCTCATGTTCTATATCCCCACGAGACGCTCCATGGCCATTCTTTCATCTCGCGGGTCTTTATTTGTCTTCCGTGATCTTAACGTGAAGATAACGTACCGTCTCCTAGTTATTCCCTCCCACAGGATTTTTTTTTTATAATAGAGAGATATACTTGTATATATACACACATACAATATCAGCTTTAAAATGGTGGTATATCTTGTATCTGCTCATCTTTTATGTTTGTATAGTAGTTTTGACATGCTTATTACAATCAGATTGAATGTAAAGCCTCAGTCTCATTATCAGGACTGTGTAGAACATTTTATTTAAAAGCAAATAATCTTATTGAACCTCTACAAATATGTGGCACTACAAGTTATACAGTTGCAAATGTTATCTGATCCGGGGGGATGCTTTTGAATAAGTGCAGTTCCTGAAATTGGATGCCGAAATTTTCCTTCCGCAGACACAAACAATTTGGTGGCATGAATGGGGTGTTTGGTTTTTTGGTTAGACATATATTTTGATGCAGTGCTGTATATCATCACCACAGTGAGACATTTTTATATGTAGTTTTTACTCACAATTTTGTCACCTCTTGTTGTTCCTTCCAAAGTAATGCATCTATGTAGTCACACAAATGCAGCACCAACTTTCACTCAGTATTATTGGTACTGTATTTAAAAAAAAAAAAAAAAAAAGCTAGTACCAGTATGTTTTTTGGAATTTTGGCATTAGTTACCAAAGTATTGGTTCCTGATTCATCTCTAGTTTCGGGATATTGTCACCTTGACATTGTTGGATAACACAACCAGGAATAGTAACATTTGTTAACTCCTACATCTCGATACAGAACTATCAGCACAATTGCACATTTTCAAGGTATTGTGTTCTTGCCACATTCTGACAGCCAATCACCATGCTACATGCTCAGCACCACTGCCTTTATGTGTAGTTTCCAAGTGTGAATAATTCGGCTGCAATTTTTCCCCATTTTTTAATTTCCTTTTTCAATTCTGTTATGATATGACATACACAAGAGATTAGCCAGACTAGCATATCTTCTGTTTGCATTGACCAGAGCACCCACTTCCATTCATTCCTCACAGCTGAATTATATGCACTGTACTTCCAGGTGTGTACTCATTGGTTGTTAAATCTCAGACCCGAGACCCTATGACTTGTTTGATTTTGCCAGTATGTGTCACGGGCCTGTCTGACTGAGTTGCTGGGGGATATCGAACTACACAACTGATGATCATGCAAGTACATTGCAACTCCCCCTAACTCTTTGGGGTTATGTGATTGGAAACTGTAACTGAAAATCACTGGAAAAGTTGTGCATGGTGATGGGGTCTTAGAACATTCTACACAAGATCAGGCCCTTCAGCTAAACAAATCTCACCAAGTCCTGTCCACTTAATCCTTAAAAAAAAAAAAAAAAACTTTTGAAAGTCCTAAGATTAGGTGAAACTCTAATCATGCTGTAACATTAAAAAACACAAATTGTGAATAATTATACTTAAACTTGTAGACTCTTTAATCTGCACACTGCTGAATAAACATTGAGTAAGCAATGTTCACAGTGTACTCTTCTGGCGTAAGAGATCTGTACCAGCTAATAAGACTATCATAGTTGATAATTGACTTTTTTACATTTAAGTGACAATCTTGTTGGTACAATTAAATGTAATGAATGTGTGTAATTCAGTTCCATGTAAAAAATGGGCTCTGCCCTCATTGTAAACATACTTCTGTACAATTAATTGGCAGTTTTAGTTTTCTTCGTGTATAGTTTAAAGATTTAAGGTTCTGTCTCCCATTGGTCTTTTAATATGAGGGTAAATAAGTTCAGAAAATGGAATGGCTGAGTAGTTCAGAGTTATATTTTTCCCACTTTTGCTAACAATGTAAATGGAGCAATGAATACGTTTTTTTTTTTTTTTGTGAAGATTGAGATTATTGCCATCTCTGAGACTTTCCATAGTGCTTGGAATCTACCTTAAAGGAAAATGCAATGAATGAATAAAGCCACAACATAGCAAGAAAATGGAAAACAATGTTGCTTTATGTTAAATGAAGCAGTATTTGTAAAGATGAAAAATATCTATTTTGGCACTAGATGAAATACAAACATTTCAGACTTACTGAGTACTTGAACATTGAGCTTTGAAGTCAGTGATTAATGATTTGCATCTCTCAACACACACTTTTGAAGAATGTGTACACCTGTGTAGATTTCGTAAAAATGTTTATTTTGTGAGGTTACCATTTTTAAAGAATTCCTGCTACTCCCCTTGATTCATTCTTCCTCTACATTGATAAAACCCCTTTGTGCCAGGAGTGCTGTTACTAGTATTCTGCTTCTTGACTGGTTTTGTTGCAAGTGTACAGTGATAGTAGTTCAAAAAATCGGCCTATTCTTTAAAGGCGATTTTTTTTTTTTTTTTTTTTTTTTAATTAAGAGAACACTATTGAAGTCCGTTCAAAGGTACAATAATTACAGTAATACATATAAAAATATCATCCTTTCTCCCTCTTATCCATTTCTACTAAGCAATTAGTCAAGCTTTTTATGCTAGTGATGTGTCTAACTACAATTGTGACTAGGTAGCTACAACAAATGGAAGATGGGAAATAATTAGAGAGATTGAAAGAGGGCTGTTTTATAGACTACCGCTGTTTTGAGGCTTGGGGTAACTAGAGTTTGGTTGGACACATGTAAAAAGTATTAATTAATGTCTTTGCTCTAGAGAACCCCATTGTTACAAACACTAAAAAACACTCAACATGGCAAAGTCTGTTTAAACTAATGGGGTTGATTTCCAACCATCATCAATCATTAAATTCAGATGCCTTTTTCCCCCAAAGTTAACCTGTTAAGAACTTCACAATGAACTACCTAGACAGAAAATGTGCAGTTAAATGCAGTGACTAATTTTGGTCCTGCTTTTCTGCAGAAAAAGTGAGGATTAAAGAGGCAACCCAAAACCATCACACTTTTTGCTATAAAAAAAAAAAAAAAAAAGTCCAAAGGTATCTTTTCCACCCTCAGCCATAAACAGTTAGTGTGGCCTTGAGAACCTTTTTATGGATGTTTGTGATGTTTCAGGAGACATTTGGAATACCTGATTTACTGATGGATAAAGCAGCATATAGTGGTAGTCTGTTAGTGATTCCATATAAATTTGAAATGCTAATGGGAGTATGAATAGACTTCTGTGATTTAGGAAGTATGGAATCCTTTTGATGGGTAGTGGATCTAATGAGTAAACTGAGGACTTTTGATAGGGTGGGGATTTGTTACATTTTAAACTTGGGCACAAATTAGTTCCCTTTTTATAACGTTTTAATTTCATGCAAAATTTGGATATACATTAACATACTTGCCAAAAAAGATTGGCAATTATGTTGGATTTCTTAGAATGAATATTACCCTCCCTCTACTGTGCACATTAATATAAAAAAAAAATCTTAAAAAGAAAAAAAATAAAGTATGTGGCAGTTTAAGGGTTAAAAAAAGGCAATCAGAACACATTGAATCAATTTATTTTTCATCCTTAAACTGCTTAGTGTGGTAAGTATTAAGTAAGCAATTAGAACTGATCATCTGGTATTATATAAAGTGCCTTCAGAAAGCATTCAGACCCCTTTTGCACATTTTGTTACACTTCTGATAAAATCTATTAAATTCACTTTTCCCCCCCTCATCAGACACTAAGTACTCCATAGGAAATGTAAGAAATTTGAAAAACGTGAGACAATTTAGTCCATCAAGCCTGTTTGTTTAGCTAATACCTATGCTGAATAAATGTCATCCTGACTCTTAAAAATGTTTCTGCTTTGACTACATGTCTTGGTATTTTGTTCCAGAATCCCACAGCTCTTCATATAAAGAAGTACTTCCTGCCTTCAGTCTTAAATGAATTCCCTTAATTTCATAAGTATCCATAGCCTTTGATGTGATTTGAAATTTGGCTCATGTGTGTCCCATTCTCTTTATCATCATTAGAAAGTCTCTACACCACACCTTATTTGGGGGGGGTGGGTACAACAGTGGTAACTTCATTAATTGCACGATTGGCAAACTCACATGCCTGTCTATATAAGGACCCTTAGTTGACAATATGTATCTGAGCAAAAACAAGCCATGAGGATGAAGGGTATTCCTAGCGCTTAGAGAGAGGATCATGTCAAGGCACAGATTTTGGGAATGCTTCAAAAAACATCTGCAGCACTAAAGGTTCCTAAGACCACAGTAGCTTCTGTATTCTTAAATGAAGTAAGTTTTGTAATAACCACTATTCTTTGAGCTGACTGCCTGGCCAAACTGACCAATCATGGGAGAAGGGTCTTGATAAGAGAGGTGACCAAGGACTGATGGTCACTCTGGCTAAGCTCCAGATAACCGGTGTAGAGAGGAGAAACTTCCAGGGGTATAATTACCACTGCAACACACCACTATTCTGGACTTTATGGCAGAGTTTCCAGACAATACATAAGACCACTTTCAGTTTGCTCACCATTTGGCTTCAGTTCTTGACATCACATCTGGAGGGAACCAGGTGTTGTTCAGCAGTTGTGTAATTCCATTTCAACAGTGAAGCCTGGAGATGACAGTATCATGCTTATGGGGTTTTTTTTTTGTTTTGTTTTTATAGTGGCACAGACTGGGAGACAAGGTACAGAGTTTTCTTAATGAAAACTTGCTCCTCAGTGCCCTGAGCCAATGGTTCATCATCCAACAGCACAAAATAATGACAATACAGGTGTGGCTTAGGGTCAACTCTGTGATTGTGTCTGAGTGGCCCAGCCAGATCCTGGACTTAAACCCAATGGAACTTTTCTGGAAAGACCTAAAAACTGTTCACTGACCATCTCCATCCAGTCTGACAGAGCTTGTAAGGATCTGCAGAGAAGAATGGTGGAAAATCTCCAAGTCAGGTGTGCAAAGCTTCTGGAATCATATCCAAGAAAACTCTATCCCATAATCACTGCAAAAGGTGTTTCCACAAAGCAACATTGGTCGGAATACTTATTTCAATATGGTTTTCCAGTTTTATCATTTTTAATAAATTTGCAAACCACTCTAAATTTCTGTTTTTGCTTTGTCATTCTGGTGTATTGGGTGTTACTTAAGCAGTCAAAAATGAATTTAAATGATTTTAGCATTAGGGTGTGACATAATGTGAAAAGGTGAATTGATCTGAATACATTCTAATGGCATTGGTATGTTTTCATGTGTATTCTTTAACAGCACTTCAGAGTAAAACTTTCATGATCCTGATCCCTGAAGTGCATTATATTAAGATCTCTCAGTAACAAAAAATAATTATTTAATACCTTTTTTGCTTTCTCTGTATTGTCAGTTTTTGATGGATGTAACAACAATCTTGCCTTTACATCCCATGTTTTGATAATTATAATGACTTCATCTTCCGTCAAAAGAAAGCACCATTAAGAAAGATAAAGGTCAAGGAGTCATTCTAGTCAGAATAAATTTCAGAGTGTGGGTTTAATTGAATTGAGCTTTGAAAATGTCATTCTGCAGTTGCTGAATGGAAGCCCTAAACTACCCTGTACCTGAACTTTTGAAAATTGACCTGAATGAGCTTGGATGGTACTGCCAACTGTGCTGAAACCAGTCCATCTGTTTTCCTTCTAGAGTAACTGGTTATGGAGATACATTCACAGATATGTTTGCAGTTTTCCAGTGCTTTGCATGGTTGCAATGGGCTTAAGTTGACAAAAAGTGCTGAGCATTGTGAGAGTCATTTTTAAACATTTTTTTTTTTTAAATTTGGGAGTAGCATCTCTCCATAGTAAGCTATCCAGAAAAACTGGAGTCATTAGCCAAATTAATGTGCAGACATTATCTTTCATATAGCACAACTAGCACCCATACATTTTTGTGGAATTAATAATTATCATAGGCCATAATTTGTTCCCTTATCGGATAGTTAACAACAGCCTAACATATTTAATGAGGCACTTGATTATAGATACAGTCATATGAAAAAGTTTGGGAACCCCTCTTAATTCTTTGGATTTTAGTTTATCATTGGCTGAGCTTTCAAAGTAGCTAACTTCCTTTTAATATATGACATGCCTAATGGAAACAGTAGTATTTCAGCAGTGACATTTAGTTTATTGGATTAACAGAAAATATGCAATATGATTCATAACAAAATTAGGTGCATAAATTTGGGCACCCCAACAGATATTACATCAATACTTAGTTGAGCCTCCTTTTGCAAATATAACAGCCTCTAGACGCCTCCTATGGCCTTTGATGAATGTCTGGATTCTGAATGGAGGTTTTTTTGACCATTCTTCCATACAAAATCTCTCCATTTAAATTTTATGGCTGCCGAGCATGGACAGCCTGCTTCAAATCACAGATTTTCAAAGATATTCAAGTCCGGGGACTGTGGTGGCCATTCCAGAATATTGTACTTGTTGTGTTTTGGGTCATTGTCTTGTTGGAATATCCAACCCCTGCGTAACTTCAAATTTGTGACTGATGCTTGAACATTATCCTGAAGAATTTGTTGATATTGGGTTGAATTCATCCGACCCTTGATTTTAACAAAGGCCCCAGTCCCTGAACTAGCCACACAGCACAGCATGATGGAACCTCCACCAAATTTGACAGTAGGTAGCAGGTGTTTTTCTTGGAATGCGATGATGTTCTTCCGCCACGCAAAGCACTTTTTGTTATGACCAAATAACTCAATTTTTGTCTCATCAGTTCAAAGCACTTTATTCTAAAATGAATCTAGCTTGCCTAAATGAGCATTTGCATACAACAAGCGACGGTTTGTGGCGTGAGTGCAGAAAGGGCTTCTTTTTCATCACCCTGCCATACGGATGTTCATTGTGCAAATTGCGCTTAATTGTAGAACGATGTACAGATACATCATCTGTAGCAAGATGTTCTTGCAAGTCGGTGGCTCTGAGGCTAGAGATCTGCACTGGCAATCGGAAGGTTGCCGGTTCGAATCCCGTCAATGCCATTAGGGACTCTGCTCTGTTGGGCCCTTAAGCAAGGCCCTTAACCTGCAATTGCTGAGCGCTTTGAGTAGTGAGAAAAGCGCTATATAAATGCAAAAAATTATAATTATTATTACAGACAACCCACAGATCACCTCCATTCTCACAATCCTGCGCATATGCTGCTCCTGTATTTTTCTTGGCCTGCCAGACCTGGGTTTAACAGCAACTGTGCCTGTGGCCTTCAATTTCCTGATTACATTCCTTACAGTTGGAACTGACAGTTTAAACCTCTGGTATAGCTTTTTGTAGCCTTCCCCTAAACCATGATACTGAACAATCTTTGTTTTCAGATCTTTTGAGAGTTGCTTTGAGGATCCCATGCTGTCGGAGGAGAGTCAAAGGGAAGCACAACTTGCAACTGACCACCTTATATACCTTTTCTCATGATTGGACACACCTGTCTATGAAGTTCAAGGCTTAATGAGCTAATCCAACCAATTTGGTGTTGCAAGTAATCAGTATTGAGGAGTTACATACATTAAAATCAGCAAAATTAGAAGGGTACCCAAATTTTTGCACAGCCAGTTTTCACATTTGATTTAATTTTATACAACTAAATACTGCTTCACTAAAAATCTTTGTTCGGAAAACACCCCAGTACTCAGATGTTCCTAGGAAATGAAGGGCATACCGCTGTTTTTTTGTTGAAAGTAAATTATTATGCAGGTTCCCAAACGTTTTCATATGACTGTATCTACAGTACATCTGATGGAAGTAACTTGAACATATTTGATCATTTAAGTTAAAAAGACATGGTCATAATCAGAGCAGTGGAGTTGGAGCCGTAAAAAAAACAAATGACATGTTTCTTGAGAAAACTGCTTCATTTTGGTCATTTTTGACCCCAGAACTGAACTTTGGGAATGCCAGTATCTTGTAACATAAGTGAACAGGATACAGGTTTCAGTGGTGCAGTTGGAAAGGTTTCTCTAATAACCAGTTGGCATTAACACATGACTAATTAAGGAAAAGCTAAGGATGTTTGCCATTAAGACACAGAAGGAATTGCTGCTGAAAATGGAGCTTTGCAGCCATATGTGAATAATAAAGTTCTGTCAGTTCAAGCAGTAATACCAATTTTACACACTAGTAAATTCTTGGCAATATTTCTACTTCCATTTAATGGCATCTTGATAAAAAGGATATCAATTTCTATCAAAAACATGAACATTTGTGGGTGACCCCAACCTTTTGACCAGTACTGTATATTTGCGTAAATTACCAAGAGACCGCCCTGATCATAAGGTTAAAAGTTTGAGGTTACTATAGCACCTGAGGCCAGATGGTGTGTGAATGTGTTAGGTGTTGCCCAATCTGAGCCTTTATGAGCACAAACGTGACCTAGGATCAAAATGGCACATTTCTTGGATTTTCAGTCATATTTTAAAGACAGGAGCACAGAAGTGACTTCAAAATGATAATAAAACACCCCCCAAGTCTCTTAAAATGTGGATTCTTACTTCCTAGCAGTAGAGTAACATTAAAGAATTGTACAATGTTGCATGGTTGAGGTACTTTGAACTTCTATTTCTTGGATGATGTCTGTACTGAGTTGGGAGGATGTAGTCATCTAACCCTAGGTTTGTTTAAAAAGTGCTATTTTTGCTAGTTGTATTTTATCTTAACCACATACTCACTGTTTTCAGTAATCTTAAAGAGCAATATGGAAAGCTCTAACCCATTTCATGTTATTTTTTGTTGCTCTATGCACAAGCTTGACATGTAAAATAACACACAGTATGTTGTTGGGTTTTTTATTTTGTTTAAATATAAATAAATATGATGAGAGCCTGTCCTTGCAAGTTTTCTTTCTCTTTCTAGATGTTCCTGGGACAGGATACATCTTTGGAATGAAAAAGTGGATGGATCATTATTGTCTCTTCCCATCCAGATTTAAAAGGCTGACTCACATAATCACAAAGCCATCTTTTGATTTATACTTTTCCTGTATTTTTTACTTTCATTATAAAATTTTCATTATACTATGCTCTGGATTCTTGTGCGAATTGCTCTTAAAATATCTTATTTCTTAACAAAGTCAGAACAATGAATCTAAACAGTCTAATTTAAACAGATTTTGACCAGGTCTGTCTCTTATGTTTTGTGTGTTGGTCTGAGATATCCAGCCTACCATTTTAAGAGAGGAAAAAAATTCTCACAATTTCATTTCATTCCTGCACTTCAAAAAAAATGAAATCTGTTTTTACGTATAACCTGGCCAGAATAGAAGCAATTGCAGAAGATTTCTTGAAGCATCTAAGGCCAAAATGGACTACAAAAGCATTTCTAAACAATGTCGGTCTTAACTCAAGCAGACAGTACACAGTTTAAAGGAGTTGATTACTCAGGATGTTCACTTTCCTAGTGAAAGCATCTCAAGAAGCTCACTGCAAGAACAAGCCCAGTGCTTAAGAAGATTAGAATTTGTGATAGCTAATGATCTCCATCCATCTCTTGGTCATTGTAATATGTATGTGCATGAACCCCAAAAAACTACTGAACAAGAGTAGTTGACATGAGGATACTATAGAGGAATCTACCACACCGCCCCTCCAAAAAATACTGTATATACAGAAGGTTACCCAAATGTTGTACAGCATTGGTAGAACAGTGTTGTGAAGCAACACAAACATAATTACATGATAAACCTCACCCAAATGTTATACAGACGCAGAAGTGTGATCAGCAGGGGGGAAAAAAAAAACTGCATGGAAGCACGTGTTTTCAGAAAGAATGTACACTGCTTTTCAACGTTTAGCATCCAATACCTCAACATCCTGCCCCTACAAGATCTTTTTACAGTTATTTCACACATTCCTATGTATAGATTTGGCATTCTTAACTGTACCCAAAGCATCAGAAATTATTTTTACAGTACTTTTTTAGTTCATTGTTATCATGAGCAGATGAATTTTCAGATGCCCATCACTGACACTGGGAAGTACACAGATGCTGGCTGCTGTATTTTTAGGTTGTATCTGTCTGGCTAAATTTTAATTCATTTTGTGTATGTGGGGCATTCAGGATAGATATCTTTTCGCACTTCTGTCAGGTTTAGATCACTCACAAAATTAATTAGAACAGTCAAATGAAAAAATAGGCAAAAATTCAGAATAGTTACTTCTCCATGAAGTATGATTGTAGCTTTAAAAGATTTGTTCTTGTCCACATGAGAGCTTTTTTTTTTTTTTTTTTGTACTGTCAACAGGAGCATCAAAAAATATTTCCTGTGGGACTGTTAAATATGAGCTCCTAGTGCTCATGGTAGTTTTGAGGACCATGGCATTCTGATGCAAATAGGGAGGCAGTGTTGCCTTATTGGGGTTTTTTTTGTGTTTCTCTCCATGTTAAAGGTAGCTTGCTGCATCATCTACAGCCATTTCTCCCACTGATTATATTTCTGTGATTCTCCCATCGAGTTCTCCAATGGGGCTGCTGGGACCATCTCCTCCAAGTGCTCTGAATAGGCTCATTTTGTTTCTTGTAAGAAATGAGGGGAACTAGACTAGTACCTTTTCCATAATGAAGGACAAATTAAATGTTCAGATAACAAAGAAAACAGCAAAAGTTGCACTGTCTGCCAAAGGCAGCTGTGGTAAATTTAATTTGTTTGCTGAGGGGACTTTGTCCTCATCAGTCATGGATTTCCAACTGACCACTGATGTCTGGTTCAACAATCTCCAAAATATCTATCAGGGCAAAAAGGGAGGGACCTCGGGGCTGCTAACTGAAGTGATATTAGGTGTCTGTATGTCCGTCTGTCTCTTAGTTCTGGACTCATTTACGGCACACTATGCCTCTGGTTGACTCTTTTCTTGGTGTTCCTAACCTTGGTACTAAGTAACCGTGTCCAGCTTTTTAGCTGGATGTAGTACAGAAGTTTCCAGTAAGTCTTCTATTTGCTGACATGGGCTTGGGATCTACCCAAAGATTTACTTCCAGGAACCAAGTGGCATGTTGTGTTGTTATGCAGGTGAATGTAAGGGATTTCCTCTCTTGTGTCTTCACACTCAGTCTTGTATCCTTATGGATTTTCCACTACTAGGCCTGATAAGGTCTGTTTAATAGGGTGGTATATTACAAAATGCAGAAGAAAATATTAATAAATTCATCTCTTTAACTGCAACTATACTTTCAAATATCTGAATCAAGCTTTCATAATGCCTTCTATTTCCATTACAACCACTTTTTTTTTTAATGAGTTTATGACATGATGTCACTAAATAGTGATATAGTAAAGACTAATTCAGTTATTCATTTTAATCACTTGACTGGCATTGCCCTAGAACCCCAACTTTCACATTCTGAGTGATGAGACTGTTGGGGCTATGTGGTTTAACTGGACAACAGGTGATACATGTTTATTTCTGTTCTAGGTAAGGAAAGTAAGTGGGCTTTATTTTCTGTGTCTGGTACCTTCCCTATAAACAGTTTGTGTTTGGTAGTCCTGCCAGGAGTGCAGAGCACCTAATAACAGTTATGGACTAGTTATACTGTATGTCCATTTATCCATCCATTATCCAACCCGCTGAATCCGAACACAGGGTCACGGGGGTCTGCTAGAGCCAACACAGGGCACAAGGCAGGAACCAATCCCGGGCAGGGTGCCAACCCACCGCAGGACACACACTAGGGCCAATTTAGAATCGCCAATCCACCTAACTGCATGTCTTTGGACTGTGGGCGGAAACCGGAGTGCCCAGAGGAAACCCACGCAGACACGGGGAGAACATGCAAACTCCACGCAGGGAGGACCTGGGAATCGAACCCAGGTCTCCCAACTGTGAGGCAGCAGCGCTATCCACCGTGCCGCCCACTGTATGTCTATTTATTGACATATATATTGATTTTATTTTGAGTATGTTATTGTTCATTATTATTTTTGCTAAATTCTAATTTGTTTATCATTTCTTATAACTATTTCTTTGCCATCTTGTAAAGCTCTTTGAGCTACATCCTACATATGAAAACATGCTATAAAAATAAATGTTTTTGGACACGTGCAGGACCCCGTCCTCCATGTGGAGTTTGCACATTCTTTACTTGTCTGTGTAGGGTTTTTCTCCCATATCTTCTCCAGGCAGGCAGGCAACTTTAACTTCTACTATTGTGGGTGTGTGTGCATAACTGGGTCGTGTAATGGACTGGTGTCTTTTAATCCAAACAAACAGTTTCCAGTGTAATTCTCTCTGTTTTCCTCCTACTGTCCAGAGATACTCTTACATTGACTGGCTGCTCAAGTCTGACTGTGAATGTGTGCGTCTGTTTTCTGTAATGGGCAGGTTTTCACCCAAGGCCATCTTCTTCTTTGTGCCTGATGTTGCTGAGCTTAGCTCCAACTTCTCCCAGTCCCCTAATGGTAAAAGAGTTTTAAAATAAAAATGACCTGACAATGATGCATAATGAGCAAATACAGTGTAAATAATAGATCCCATATACACATTAGATTGCACATCCCAATACAGACAAATAGAAAATTTTGTTTAAATTCCATATGCATGTGCTTTAAATAAAAGTGGCACATTTCAATTAAGCTTGAGGTTAAAGAGTTGTTCAGTTAAATCAGGGTGTTCAAGTAAAAAAAGCTTGGGATCATTGACAAAAAGTGACACTGCAACAAGAGATAACTCTCAATTAGATATTGACAATAGTATAATGATTAACTGGTGTATATACTGTCAGCTGCGGTGGGTTGGCACCCTGCCCAGGATTGTTTCCTGCCTTGTGCCCTGTGTTGGCTGGGATTGGCTCCAGCAGACCCCCGTGACCCTGTGTTCGGATTCAGCGGGTTGGAAAATGGATGGATGGATATACTGTCAGTATAGATAGACTGGTGACCAGTGCTGTCAGTATAGACATTTTGTGTCTAAATCTAAACAGAGTAAAATGGGCTAGAAAGTTGGTGGAAGAACAGATGACTCCTTTGCTTCTGTGTTTGATCAGAAATTTGCTACTGTGTATGCTGATAGCATCTGTATTCTATCCATGTCTACCACTCTGTGATTACCCCAAATGAAGTGGAGTTTCATGAAACTTTGTCTATATATTAACGTACTGCACCTTTTATATGATGATTAGGCATTTATCAAATAAAACCATAAAATATATATATTAAAAAAATACTTTTTAAAAACCACGTTTATATTAAGTTAAAAAGTTTAAAAAAAAATAAGTCTCTCATACGTCACTCGTAAAATAAAAGCGTGGGCGCTTTTGCTAAGATTTGAAGAAGTATTTTCTGAATGTTGATTGATGAAAAGCGCCCACGCTTTTATTTTACGAGTGACGTATGACTTATATTAAGTTAAAAAGTGTACTAAAAAGTAAAAAAGTGGTTTTTAAAAAGTATTTTATATATATATTCAACTTTTTAGTCTTGGGTTTGTTATTTATTTTGTAATCAATATTTTAACACTTTCTTTAATACTGTATTTCTATCCGTTACTAGCGCCACCTATTGGTGAAATCTTTAACTATTCTTCATATGAAAATTTCATTTCTTAACATGGATTAATTGATCAATTAGTGAAACTGATTATTGATTCATGTGTTGTCATCGGAAGTGAGTAAGTGTTCAGAATTTCAAGTCATTTGGACAATAGGAAGTGGGTTAAATATCGATTACAAGATTTGTACCAGACAACAAACAGGTTAAGTTAAACTAAACGTGGTAATAATAATAAAAAGTAGTAAGTATTGACGGTCTCGGAGACATTTTGTTGTTTAGAAATCCATTCAATACAAATGTGGGAGTGTCTACGATGCAACATTAAAACATAATAGGCCTGACTAACGTGAAGAGGCCATTCAGTCCATTATGCTCCTTATAGCAAAGTTGTCACTATATCTTATTTATTTCCAAAGATTGTTAATGTTTCCACTTCAGACACACCATGCAATAGTTTGCTCCAAATACCCGTGACTCACTGTGTAAAGCACACAGAACTTAGGACTAAAATGCACCTGGCTTCCATTATGGGCTGTAGACGTGAAAAACCCGTAATGCTCACTCTCAGACTGAGGATCTGAAGCTGCCATCTGGGAGTAATAATTGATAAGGAGCTCCACTTAGACACACGAAAGTCGGTATGTACCCCTGAGCAAAACGCCAGATCTAACTGAGCTGTCAATGTAAATGCTATTTATAAACTATGTGCCAATAGCTTAACACCTGAAAAAAAAATCTTTGAATGTTAAGTATGATAGAAATACAGTATACTGTATTAAGCCAAGACTTCAGTGACATGGTCATCTCTGACAGATTATTGATTTTCAGCCACCATATGTGGTTATCAACCTAATTAACCTTTCTGGTAAATTTGTATTTTTAATACAAACAAGGAAACAAAAACGTATAACTAAAGGCACTTTAATACATAAATAGATTGTGTTGTTGTTTACTGACAGTAATAAAAACTATACTTGTAATACTTGTATACCGTAAAAATTAAAGATGCCATATTGTTTAACTAAAAATATTTGCTCTAAACACATATTACCAAATGCGTTCTGAGGACACTTCCAGCTGCTTCCCAATGTTGAACTGTAAGCTCGGGGAAATTTATGACGAAAGCATCGTCAAACACTGCTGTGATTCATGTCATAAAATCAACTATGGATTTGAGGTCATGAATTTTTGGGTGCACAATTTGGTATAGTAGATCAAGAAAAAAACAAATCCGTGTAAGTCTGAGAAACGTTTCCAACAGATAATGCGGCGTCGCCCCCTTCTGGGAAACGGGAAGACTTGCTGGCGATCCTTTTTTTTTTTTTTTTAATGATCAAATATAATTGCTAAAAAGAGTATAATAGTGACTGCCCTATAACTTCTAAATGTTTCATTTTTTCCGCTGGGATTTGACATGCTTGGACTGCAGGTTCTCCGTGCTGTGTCCACCCGCGATTGTTGAGATCTGAGGGCGCTTGACCCTCTCAAATGTGTAACACTCCACCTTTTCCTCCGATGAAACTGTTCTCGTGCTCAATAGTCGAAAACCCTCTTTCAGTAGTATGTCCACTAGCAAACCAAGCACGTTGGTACCGTTAATAAGTCTCCTTTCGTCTGGTTGGATTGTCACATATCTGTAAAGAAAAGAAGTGAAATTTGTAATATTAGCATACATGTAATCACAATAACAGCGCGCAGCACCTAGTGGCTGGCAGGTTAACCATATGTTCTGCTTTGATGCACTAATACATATCTACTAGCAGGATGAAGTATGACAGGTGGCATTATTTGTTTGCTTTAAAAAAGGCACTGTATAAAATAAAAATTGATCGATTGCATCTGTTTGTGTAACGCGTTAATTTTGTTAAACTCTATAATCTCTAAACGAAATACAACCTATTTTTGTATTAGGTGGCATTTAGAATATTTTGTTCCATGCACCCAAACCTATAAATGTGTGCCTGTGTCCATACGTATGACTGCTGCAGGCTGATGTGTACTTTAAATCATTCATCCACTTCCCCATCCCACTTGTCCCGTTGGAGACTTACCTACCATTCATTTTGAAATGCATTTGTAATTGTCCAATAGTTCGACTTGTTTATAAGTGGAAGCACGCATTACATAACAATACTTCGCGTGAGTATGCTTTGTTCTCAGCACACAGACCCAGAATTGCGTGGTTCCGATCTTGCGCTCGCAGCCGTGTTTGAAAAGATAAACGAATTAATTAACGTTAATCATGGAATTTCTGACTAATTACCTCGCCGCGAATTCCTCTCCAGCGGAAATATCATTACCGCACTGGAACACTAAGTCATGATGAGAAGGCCGCTGCAGCGGCACTGGAGCCATAGGTTTCGTGGGCTGATAGGCGTACGTCCAGTTACCAGCGGTCTGGTCTACCAGAAGAGATATTCTTGCAGCCAGCATTTCGATTGTGCCGCTGCAAGAGCAGAATATCCGGAAGAATGAGTGCGTTTCCTGAAGTGAGAAGCGAACCTCGAGTATCTCCGCTCTAGGTCGGATCGAGTCTTTGCTAAGCACATCCGCGAGAGTCCGGAGTTCGTAGAATTCTGCCTCGCGATACAGCGCTTCGTATTCCGTGAAGTCCGGAGGGATGCAAACTTGCCGAGTCCTCATGTAGTCTAGGATAAATCTGAACAAATCTCCGTCTCGATCGATGAAGAACTGTCCATTAATGATGCGAATTTCGGGATCGCTCCCATCTAACATACGCGCGAGTTTACACTCCGGGAATCTCTTTAATGTAGTAACAACCGTTGTAAATTTTTGGCCTCCCACGTTTATAGTGACAACTTCTTGGTTGCTCATTTTTTCGTTAAGTTGGCGTTAAATGACAAGATACACCAGCGTACTTGTATTTCCTTTTCAATCTGAACCTCGAGGCTTTAGAATAATGTAACGCTTAAGTATTTGCCACAGTGGCGTTGTTAAGACCTATTAAACAAACAGCTCGTGTAGTTGCTAAGGTGTGCCATGATCCACGTTTAAAGTTTCCACAGGCTCTCCGCCCCTTTACTTGTTTTATCCCAGCTTTCCAGTCTTGTCTTACAGTGAGGAAGTTAGACTGATGCTCAGTATTGCTTAGACAAACGATATTTCAGGCTCAGTAGCTTCCATGTCCAAGCATTGTACTTATGAAGAAATTACTAATTAATGATTTTATAAGATGTGAACATATTTACAAGCGTGTTATGTCCAGAGCAGGGTAAAATAATTAGCCAGCCATGGATAACTCAGAACGTTAACTTCTTTATTTTACGACAGGCACGAACGATCACCAATCAAGACTTCTTTTATTCCTAGACTCCTTTGCTACCCCTTCAACAGGTAACACATTTTATAAGAACTCCCCCTAGCGTTCTGGCAGAAACTACAACTGAACACAACAAAGCGTTAAGGAAGCATACGGCATCGTGTGTGGCGTATGCGTTGCGGGGGCATTAAGTGATACAGTTTTGACCAGTTATCCGTATCTCTTCATCGTCTTAGTTTGACCTGCGATTGATACACTTCATGAAATAACGAGGCTGTCATAACGTAACCAAGCACCTTTAAAACGCGGTTAGTCTCAGAAATACGAGGTCGCTGGCACGGTGATTGACGGGTGAATAATGCGAAAATGTCGCAACGGAGTCGATTTTTCATTGGGCTCTTTATTTTATGTCACGTTTTGTTTTCACCAGTAGGGAAAGCTGTAATTGAAATCCCCGCCCGTCTCTATTTACTGGGAGCCTCAAACCTGTAAAAGCCCGTTTGAGAATCGGCGGAGCATTGCTTAAGGTATTGTTTTTTCTAAGACTTCTTATTAAGTCTTAGTTTCACTGTTTCATCTGGTTAACTGCTGGATGATGCACATTGTATTTTTTCACTTATTTAGTTAGATGTTCGGGTCTAAACATTCTTGACTGTAATGGAAACTTGTCATTTTTTCATCCTCTGATAAAAGGGCCAGATACCTAGTAAAGAATCAAAAATAACATCATATTTGTATCACTAACTGAAATATTCAAAAATCGATATCCTACATGATTATGTTTGGAAATTATCGATTTTAACCTTCTGGAACTGGCCTTAGAGGACTAGGACCACCGGTAAAGAATATGCTATTACAAATATTATATTCTTTATCAGCAACCTCGAAATACAATAAACACTCCATACAGTATGTCTGTATTACTGGTCCCCTTTTTTGAGGTTTTGTGGAAAAGAATAACTTTGATCCCTCATATCCCATTAAAGGGTGAACCTCCTGGGGTTGGTTGATGTGGCTTGCACAACTTTCAAGTCCTTTTGATAATTGTTGTTGAAGACACCAATTAGTTTACTCTTTATCATAAAATGAGAGGGTTTGGGACAGGGTGGAAAAGCTCAGCATCTGGTGTAACAAGACCTCAAGATGTTCAAAATGGTATATCGTATGCAGGGGTTTTCTTGTACTCGTGAGTCAGGATTCATTAGTAATTCTTGTGGACATAAGATGATGTACTGCCAAGGTAAACGTGCACAATCTCTGATTTTGTAAAGGTGGTCACAAGTTATGTATGCCTACACCAGCCATTTCTGGGGGTGGAAGTTTTATTAAGCACATTGTGGAAGGGTTCTAGAATGGAAGTTAATGAAAAGACTTAAGGAGTCTCTGTGTTCTTATTTTCCATTTGTTTACCTGGTGAGGGTTTCAGTGGTAAGAATAAGTGGAAGAGATTTGTACTCACATATATCAAGTGTCTCGGAATAACTCCTAGGAACTGCAGAAAAGGTCTAATTAGGATAAGAATTTGTCCAGTTGCAGAGGAGGACATGTGTAGTAGTTATGAAGCATCCCAAGCCTTGAAATGGCACTCATGAAGGCATTCCATGATTTTTTTGGAACTCATGATGACAGTATGTAGTTTTTTGATACTAAAACAAGGCTTCACCACAAAGATAATAATAATAAAAACAATAATATTCAAATAAGAAGAAGAAGGAAAACGTAATAATATTGCACTAAGCTGTATAAAATTGATATTTAACAACAACATCAAGAGTAATATAACAAGCACCAAGATGGAAAGACTGAGACACACACAGAATGATACTAAAGCCCGATTATTGATCATGTTTATTTAACAATGAATGATCTACAGCCATACTTTCAGAAAAATCACCTTCCTGCTGTTGTGGTCACAGGGAACACCTTGTAAAATTAACAGTTTCTGAAACTAGCCACGGCTATTCCGGCACTGTTTCTGAAGTCACTTCTCTCCTCCAGTGTTTCCGATTTTCTTCCAGAGTTGCATCTGCACCTCTCTCTGTGATCACCCTGCCTTGTCTTCTGCAAGACTCTATCCATCTTGTGCCCTGTAAACTCAACCTGCCTTCTTGAACACAAGGGGGCTTCGCCCCCTGCTTGCTTCGCTCGCCTACCCCCGGCGTTTTGAACCCGTGCCCGCTGGGCAGCTACGTGTCCGGATGACGCACGTTTAATACGGAGCGTTTGCCCGTGTCATTCTGGAGTCCTCCACCGGTAATACAGAGCTTCGTCCGTACTATTACGTGGTGCATTGTGGACTACTGCGGACCCCGTAGTTTTTCTCGTTTCAGTTTGTATCTGTGGTCAGTTGAGCTCATGTTTTTCAAGCTTTTGAATTATGTCTTCATTATCTGTAACCTGCTGTCCATGTGCGTGGTCCCCTTGTTCAACCTGTTTATGACGTTTTACTTTCCTTTCTACTCTGTCTTTAATTTCTGACCGTGCTTTATTCTGGTTTTGTTTCAATGACACTTGGTCCGTGGTGATTATATGTAAAGGAGGCAGTCTAATTTTTCCCTTTTGACAACAACGTGTAAATTCATTATTTGTATTGCCAGTTGTTTCTTCTGGGAAGTTAAGTGAATGACAATGATTGCAAATAACATTCATTAATCCTAATGAATTTTCCTCAATAGTGGACTCATTATTGAAGGCGTTGTCAGCCAACTGTCTGACACGCGAGCTCTTTCGGTTTGTAAGCGTGCCTCTTTCGATGCAGCATTTTGACTCGCGCGCTGAATGCGTCTACGTTCATTGTGTCTGTCCATTTGGGCACGTCTCTGTAACGGTGTCACTTGTGCTTTCCTTTTTTCGATCCTTGACATTTTCTCTTCCGGTGTTTCAGAAGCGCGTTTTATGCGCCGTTGTCTATTTTCTTGTTTCTTTCGTGTACGTGTGTTTGTTCCCGTTATCCTTTCCGAATCGTTTTGTACCCGTGAGCGTGTATTCATGACTTGTTTCTTTCTCAGCATGCGAAATATGGATAAGTAATAAGGATGATCGCACTCACTGTTAATATGTATCCTTTTCTGCAGTTGAACGGTTAATAGTGCTTTATTGAAAAGACATACACCTATGCTGACACCTATGCCGACACCTATGCTGCCTAGTGTGAAGGTGCTGACGTTCACTTTCGAATATGTGGCTTTGGGTGTCACTTCTTATGGATGTGTGGGGGGGATCATTGTTGCGCGAGCGTTTTGTTTCTTTTTGTGTTCCTGTGTCTTGTTTGAATCCCCCTCTTTGTGTGTGTCCCGTCCCTTGCTTGTAGGGTCTGTGGGGTGGTTTTGTGTTCTTTTTTTTGGTCTTCCATGGGCTTGTTGAATCCCCCTCTTGGTGTGTGTCCCGTCCCGTCCCGTGCCTGTAGGGTGGGGGGGGGGTATGGTTGTGCCTTGCTATTGTGCGCTCGTCTGTTCTTTTTTTTTTGGTGTGTTTAGTTTCGTGTGCAATGTGTTTCGTGCTTTCCTCTCGTTTGAGTACTCTTTTATGTGCCTTTTCCTTATTTTGGTGCTTGTTGAGCCTCATTTTTGTGACTCCTTTCTGTATGTGCTCACTCCTGTTTTCTGTGCTCTTGTCGGACTCTTTTTGCGCCTGCGTCTCTCGCGGCCCCTCATCCGCCTCTCTCGCCCTCTTTTGTCCGCCTTTCTCGGGTCCTCAGCCGACTCTCGCGGACTGTTTGTTGCGCCGGCGCAGTACGTCTTTTTGCAGCTACGGCCCATGGCCGGATGTGCCTGCGTCCATCATCCGGTTTAGCATTCTCGGTTAGTAATATGGATTCCTGGGCCTGTAGAGTGTTATGCAAATGTTCCAGGAATTCATGGAATGTAGAGTTCTATGTAACTGTGTCATATTTTGTTGTCAATTGCCCATTCTCCCCACCTGTCTTCGTGGTAATATTCAAGCTGCTACCGTATAGTTTAAATCAATGACCACCTGTTTGTTCATACTGTGATATTGCTTGCGATTCATATATGCATGCTCATCGATACTTGAGGCAACAGTCTTAATGTATTCATTAGCATACCAAGTCCAGAAAAAACAGTGACTTGAAAGAATGCTGCTTTCTTTAATTCTACCTCAGGTAGAATGATGGGGAAATGTGTAAATCTCCATATTACCTCACATGTTGTACGGACGTTCAAAGTTTTGTGCAAAAATCTGAGAAATGTTTAGTTGAATATTGCAAAGCTGCATCTTTCCTGTGGCCAAAAAATGTAATGTTACCAGCACTTTCATTTCGGCTGACAGCACATGATTTCTCTGTGTAGATGGTGTGATCACATGATGTACAAGCTTTGTTACGAATATTATTCAAACTCTATAAAAATCAGTATCTTTTTACAAGTTCATTGTTATCCAGAGTTTACAAAACATTGAGCCTCTCCCAGGATGTGTATGCTGATCTCTGCCTGAGCACTATCTTCTAGCAGTTCCCAATGAGTTAGGATAGCTCGTGACCTCATGTAAATGTGATGAAGTTAGGAGTAGTTTCCTAAATTAGGAAAATTGATAAAATGCTATTACCCCTTTTTCTATGATTAAGCCCAAATATGTATTACTCCGAGGGTTTTTGAGCCAGTGAGGTGCTTAATGTGAGATGCCTGATAAATACAGGCATATATTTCTCTGTTTCTATTTTTAATCTTAAACTACTCTCAGTGTATTCTCAGGCTAGTTGGGAGATGCAGTTGTTCCAGCTTGCCCTCGATTGGCTATATCTAATTAACCTCCAGTTGGAAGTGTCCTGTATCCTCAGCAAATACCTAAGGCACCTAAAGAGGCAGTGCCCAATACCAGAATTAAGACCCATTTCTATATATATCCATTTCTAAATATATCCAAGTAAAACCATTTACTTGGAAATTAAGTCTGGCTTCACACCACAGGAATTAATTGAAGAATTCCCTGAGAACTTTTCCTCAAAGTCCCAAATGTCATGTTTGTACTGCAATGTTGTCTCTTTTTGGCAGCCTATCACAAATACAAGAGCCCTTACCCACCCCTACCCCTAGCGACTTGCAACAAAAAATCAAACCAATCTGCAGTGCACCATGACTGAGATGCTGGGGTGTGACACATCACATGCTTGATGGTAGCTGGCATGCACTGTCACTGTTTACAACTACTTGTTATTTCCATAAGATTATTTATATGATGGTTATGACTGAAAATCATTAGAAAAATCATATTGTATGACACTATTTTAAGGTGAGGAAACAGTTTACCTAGGTTTTTTGGTCCCAGCCAAGAAGAATAGAAAATAAATTCCCAAACAGTTGTGGGGATTCTCACCATCCTCTAGCTGGAAACTGCCCAGTTGGAGTTCTGGTGGACTACAGCATCCCTTCAAGGAAACTATGAGTTGCAAAGAGGAAGATTTTGACTGTTGTTTGCATCTATACAATTGTAATGCTGTTGGAAAATTTGGAGTACACTAAATACTACTCTTAATATTTAATTTGTATGTTTCAGTTTTGAGTGTTTTATTTTAGAATTATTTAGATAATGATTCTTAACTTGTGGGCTCAGAGCTAATATGGGGAAATGATCTGTAACTGAAATAGCACTTAGGTACAATTGACCTCATTAGATCATTAATATTCATAAGATAGTTTCCAAAACTGCCAAATTTGGAATTAGATAAAACTCTGGGGTAAATGCAAAATAGACAAAGACAGGAATTCTGGGAAAATAAGTACAAATTTTTTAAAAGAGTGGGAAGATAGTAGAATGTTTATGTTTAAGCTAAGATACAAGTATGCACACACTGATTACTTTAAGAATATGTAAAATGGAGGCTTGGGACTTTAAGATTAACATGTTTCATGTCTAGCCAAAAGTAACTTAATCAACAATCAACTAGACCTTGGGATCTTATCAGTTGTCCCAAATTTTGACTTATGCAATATTTTACATAATGTACTGTTTTATTGTGAAAAGAGGCAGTCAGCAAGACACTATAAATTCAAAGGTGTTTTAAAAAGCCCTACCAGAGAGTCATCATTACTGCCAGGAGGAGGAGAGAGAGCAGAAACAAGTGCTTAAGAGTAGATAACTCAGACTTTGTCACCTACAGACTGTCCCTTCTCTCCCAAGCATCATACCTGGTTTAAGAAAACAAAGACTGCAACAACCAAAGTTATAGCCACCTGAAACAAAGCTTGCTGTGTGAGCTTGATTTGAATCATTCAGGTTGAATGATTTCACATCTAATATTTACATCTGGGTTCTCCTTCAAATAAACATAATTAATGATTGCTTTGCTGAAGTTGTCCTGTTGTTTACTGGCTTTTAGCAATGACCAGTGATTGTTTATGAAACAAACTGTCCAGTTAGGTTACATACTGCCAGAGGTAGCAATTAGCCCTTGGCTCCTGTTAGATTATGTAGCCTATTCAAAGGTAGCCATCAAGATATGGAACCCTGACAGGAGTAGCCATTCCTGGCAATTGCCATGGAATTCTGAAGTGTAGTCCTTTCAGAGCAAGCAATATGAAAAAGAATTCCCATGTAAGTAAATCCCGTCAGCAGAATGGCTTCTAGCCCATGGTAAGTTATCAAAGTTGAGGTATCTAGCCTCGGCTAGTGTTGAGATATTCTTGCTTTGTGTCCGAGTTTATCTGTGCTGAGTAAATGTTGAATAGGTATGTTGTGCAGAATGTATGTGCGAATCAGGAATAGAGTTTAGGTACTACTATTCTACTATCCATTTCTGTTTGACACAGTTAATGTTGTACTTGTTTTTGTACTGGGCTGATTAAAATGAAGGTGAGTTCTTCATGTAGAAGTCACCCCATGGTTCTGTAAAAATCCCAGAAGCCAGGCACTGTAGATTCCAATTCACATTGAATAGCAGATGTAATAATAGAACAACAATACCATGGCCATGCATACAATAGGTGAATTAGGAGCACTTAGAAAAAAGTAGTCAGCATGGATAATGGCTTAAGAATAAGTAATGTAAAAATACTTACTTTACCATTGTGTCCTGAAGGTGATAATGCGTTGGTTTCCTGGAGTGAAATAATAGTGGACACAGGAAATACCTGTCCTGTAGGGAGCAGTAGCTTCTCGACAGGATGAAGTGTAATGCCAAGAATTGCACTGAGTAAGTTCATCTCAAAACTACAACTGTGGCAAGAACCAGTATATTTTGGTTATTATTAGGTTATACTTCCTTAGAAGGCTGGTGTCCTTCAACATCTGCAATAAGATGCTGCAGATGTTCTATCAGATGGTTGTGGCGCGCGTCCTCTTCTACGCGGTGGTGTGCTGGGGAGGCAGCATTAAGAAGAATGACGCCTCACGCCTGGACAAACTGGTGAGGAAGGCAGGCTCTATTGTTGGCATGGAGCTGGACAGCTTGACATCTGTGGCAGAGTGACAGGCGCTCAGCAGGCTCCTATCAATTATGGAGAGTCCACTGCATCCACTAAACAGTGTCATCTCCGGACAGAAGAGCAGCTTCGGCGACAGACTGCTGTCACTGTCCTGCTCCACTGACAGACTGAGAAGATCGTTCCTTCCCCAAACTATGCGACTCTTCAATTCCACCCGGGGGGGTAAACGTTAACATTATACAAAGTAATTTGTCTGTTTTTACCTGCATTGTTATCAATCTTTAATTTAATATTGTTGGGATTAATAAAGTAATCTATCTATTTTGCTTTTATGAAAGGATTTTTTCAGTGTACACTCTAGGTCAGGCTTTGCCTGTAAAGTTTCATTTGACTAATGGCAGAGTCTCCCTCTCTCTCTCTCTGTTTGCTGAGGGACTTGTCATACACAGGATGGTGTGTTGTCTGGAGGACAGAAGTATCAGGTGCTGCAGCCTCTCCATGCCTAGCAGTGGGGAGGTTCTCAAACTGCCAACATGTGGTAACACTTTTTAAAACTAGGAATAATATTATATTATTTTGGTATAATAAAGTGTCAAACAGAGCATAACAAGCCACTTTCTATAAAGTTTGGATGAACAAGGAATCTTGACTTTTCTCTTGGCAAAACCCAAGAAAATGTTTTTCCCACAGATTTATGGCAAGAATGAAATAAGGAAATCAATGCATAACATAAAGAAAAGAAAATTCAAGCTAGCACAAAACTATAATACTGAACAGGAATACAAGTTTATATATTTAAAAAAATATTTAATAAGCAGGCTATTCCTGTAACAGTAGAGCTTATTAAATGAACAGATCATACTGACATACTGAATATTATTAATCTTTACTGTTGTCTTCAAAAACATTGTATTTTCTCAACCAAGGCCCTTCAACACCATGCAATCCAATATCGTGCCTCCCAAGATTTACACATTAGCAGCATGGTTTGAAGGCAGTGCAACTGAAAATGGACATAAAGAACCTTTCAATCAACCCTATATAATTTTTTCCAGATTTCAGTGTAGATAAAACCAATTTAATTCAATTGTAAAAAAAATAAGACATTTGGATTGCAGACTTTTCTTCTCTGCTCATCTAAAGATTACATTATGCTCATGCTTTCAACTATTTGAATTGCATTAACCTCTCAGGATGACTTCTGCAACACTAAAAAATTAAGTAGTTCTTATTACAGCCACAGTATATGTTACTGTTTTTCTGTAAAATGATGTTTAGTCAGTCATCATTAGTTATCCATGGATATGTTGGGACTTTTTTATGTCATGTAAGTTTTAGGGCCTTTTTGGGACCTCAGCAGCATCTTGTGTTGTGGCTGTTTGCACCATGATGTAAGGTAGAGTTCAGGCTTGCCATATCCCCTACTTTTCTTTGAAGAGAGCATCACTGTTGTTTGTTAGTTTTATTCTGGTTAGCAGTTATAATTTGCAGCAGGAGGTGGGCAACAGGGAACTGTGACCATTTGGGAGAGTGTGGGATTTCGTTTTGTAGCAGCGTAATTCCCAATTCTCTCTATATTTCCCTGTGTGCGTTAGTTTTTATTCTTTCATTACCCTGTAGGTGTTCTTCCCATGTCTGAATGCTGTTCATTGATTATATCTCAAACTTCAACACCATTGTGGCCTCCAGCTTGGTGCTAAACAACATTTTATTTCTTGTATAACACAAAGTCAAACAAGGAATGGGCTTTTTGACATCACCCAATGCCTTCACTCTCTAAGAAGACAAGAAAAAAAAAAACGTTGTAGGAAAAAAAAAATGGAAGAAATCTTGAGAAGGGCAATTCAGAGAGAGGGGCCCCCTTCCAGGTAGGTTGGGTGTGCAATGGGTGTCAAAAATGGAATAAATACAATACACAAAACAGAACACAAGTAATCCACTTCATTGAGCTAGATGGCCAATCAGGGACACCTCAGAAATGCAATGCAGAAGTACAAAGCCAGTGTGCTGCAAGAACTTTCAAGGCAAAATGCAAGAATAGATAATACCACTCACTAAATTCAGAACTGTCAGGATAGATTTGTTAAAAAATCAAAAACAAAGTAGGAACTAATTAATATACCCGTAAATGAAAAATAATATCTGTCCTTTAGTTAGTTGTAGAACCACAGACAGATTGAAGAAATTGATTCAGAGACAAGCCAGACATAGTCAAAGTCCTGGTACCTCCTGTATAAACGGTGCATACGCACAAAAAAGTTACATACGCCAGTTTCCATGCACACTTCGAGAAATATAAAGATTAAACCTGCCATAAAGCCACTCACATTTTCACGGTAGGTGTCCCCTTTGCTTACACATTTTTCTGCTTGGTTTTGCAAACTGGCAGCACCCAGCTTCAAAGGAGTGCTACTCTTTCTGTGGTCTACTTTTCTTTTTTAGATTCACCTCAATGATGCAGGTTTTATCAAATACAAAAATTCCGTGTATATCGTTAAAAAATGTAATTCACTTGATTGTAATCATTGTGTAACAATATAATGGTGCACGGAATAGCCAAACTATTTCAACTACCATGGCTGCTTTAGTGTTGTTTGAAGACATCACAAAAGGAAGAATTAGAAGAAAGCGCATATTTACAAATGACAACAACTGGCTTCAAAGCAGATTCAGATTTCCAAGAGCTATCTTCTTGGAGCTTTGTGCTGAACTGGTGCTTGCTTTAAAAAGGCAGACTTTGAGGAATTGTGCTCTACCTGCTCCTTTGCAAGTTCTGTCGTTTTTAGCCGCAGGAGTTTTTCAACATGAACTTGCTGACCAATCGGGTATTTCACATTCATCACTGAGTTGTGCCATGTCAACTGAATAGGATGGTGTTATCCGCTTGCAGCAGAACTTTCAATTAACTGGAAGCTGTAAAATGAATGATTTGAGCAGCTAGTGAACAGTTCATTGCAGTAGTCAATCCTACTAGAAGTGTCTTAGTATCCTGCATATTTAGAGAATGCCCTAATTTTCCAACATTTTTAAGGTAGAAAAAACGTGTTTTGGATAGATTTGTAACATGTTCTTCAAATACTGTACCATGCTACTGTCAAAGATATCACTTAGATTGCCGGCTAATTCAGTAAAACTAATGGTAATTCCAACTGAGTTAAATAATAACAAAATATTGCTATGATCAGCATCTTTCCCTCTAATAACTGTTTTATGTGTTTGAAGACAAGTAGTTCTCATCCAGCCAGTCCTTTACCTACTGTAAGAGACAATCTTAGAAAGTTAATGCTCTAAGTTAAACTCATACTAGTATTTGCTTAATTTGAATGGAATATAATTTTCTTTCATAGTCATAGACAATGGTATAGCCTTTTACCCCATGTAAGTTAATATGATAGGACTTTCTTACTATACTGTAACTAAGATACAGTGTGTTAATTGAGTCAGTTGTTTAGAATAGGTCCTGGTGCTTGCAGGGACTTAAAGACCCATTTACAGCATTAAAATGGGATAGGTGTACAGTTTTCTGAATGTTTAGAAATAGTTCATCTGTATAAGCAAACTTAAAGAAATGAAATAAGATTTTTAAGCTTTAAACAGAACTTTTCTTAAACAAGAACTTTTCTTTGCTATGTCAATTTTTTCTCTATTTTGTGTGAACTGTTTTACTTTGAATTTTTACTAAAGTTTTTTAAACAAAATATTTTGTCTGTGGAATCATTTCAACGCATCAAGCTATTGCTGAATCACATTTTGCAAACTAGAGCTGCTGAACTTTGGTCATTTTTGGTAAACACAGCTACACCTACCATTCTGACACATCTAATCAAGGACAACATCAAGGGAATGTCATTTATTCTGGAAGAAAAGGTATAACTGGGTGTCATCTGTATACCAGGGAAAATTATCAGTATATTTTCTGATGATAGATCCCAGTGAATCAGGTTTAACATGAAAATAGTAAAGATCCCAATACTAAGCCCTGTGGGACACCATATCTCACTTTTGTGTATAATGATTGAGTACTGTCAACACATTTCCATATGTACTTGAATCTGATAAATAAAAACAAAATCAGGCAAGCACAGTACCTTTGAGCCCAATGTAATTTTTCAGCCTGTGTACTAAAATAGAATGGTCAGTGTTATCAAACACTGTGCTTAAATCTAACAATGTAATTACTGTGGAAATTCTTTCATCAGAGGATGTCAGCATGTCATTTACAACACGTTAATGTCATTTCTGTACTATGATCAGTGCAGTAGCCAGACTGGAATTTCTCAAATAACTTGTGATATGTAAAATGAGACTGAAACTGATTGATAGCTACTTTTTCAAGTATTTTAGAGAGAAAGGGTAAATTTGAAATTGGTCTATAATTACTAAGTGTGTGTAGGTTGTGGAAAGCAGCCCAGACACAGACAGGCGGACACCGCTGGTTCAAACACCCACACACATTTATTGTACATACTCAATATTTACAGTGCAGCACACACCCCAAAGTCCTCAAAAGTCCAGGCCAACAACACAATGCCTCACTCTTCAGGCTGCCTCCTTGCCTCTCCACCAAGACCTTGTCTTCTCAACCTCCCAACTCCAGCTCACGAACGGAGGGAGGCGGTCCCTTTTATGATCACCCGGATGTGCTCCAGGTGCCTCCCGACAATCTTCCGCCGGCACTCCCCAGTGTGGCGGAAGTGCCAACTGTGCACCCGGAAGCACTCCGGGTGTTCCCGATCCTCTTCCCCCCAGCACTTCCGGGTGTGACAGAAGTGCTGATGTCCAGGGCTCCATAGGCATCGGGGCGCCCCCTGGGCCCCTACAGGGCTGAGCTTCAAAGCTCTGTACCCGTGGTCCCCGTAGCCACCAGGGCGGTCGCCCCCACGTGGTCTGGGGGAGGCATAATCCCTCCTCCGGGGCGTCCCAGCTGGGTCGCCCCCCCAGTCACCTGTGACAAGGTCTACGTCTGTCTTTTTAAATAATGGTTTTATAATGGACACTTTTACTGCATTAGGAACTGCACCACTCAGCAATGAACCATTGATAATGATAAATAACAGGTGCTGCAAGAACATTCATTGAGTTTTTTTTACTAGTTTTGTTACCACTGGACATGTAATAAAGTGACTGCAGTTACAATGAATAAGTACAGGTCTTATGAAAAACAGGGTTTAGCCAGTTACCTTACCAACAAACCATTCACCATGTACAATACCAATCAGTTTGCCAAAACTACTTTTAGAATAAATTAATCAAGGGCTGACCCAGGCTACTGAGACACAATGTTTGCCAGCCACATCATGGCATCATAAACGACTATTGTATTAATGGAATGTAACTACTTACAGTTAACAAAAGCAGCTTTGTTCTGGATATATATATAAAAGTTACCCTTATTGCATTATGATTGCAGTCAATTGCTCAGATTATGTTAGGAGAACCAAACACTGCTGCATATTGCCCTTTTATTTTAGCAAAAAACATTTTTTATGTATGTGCACCCATATCATACAAACACTGGATGTAGCACCTCACCAGTCGCTTAATGGTTTACAGCCATCAAGAATGATGTAGTGAAGCTTGGCTAAAATACTGTTGACCTGTTGGCCAGTTCCCTGAAAAATGAAAACAAGTACACAATATAAACTGATAAAAAAACAAAATAGTTCTCTGGTTCAAATATTTTGTATTGGCCATCTTAAAAAGAAGCTAAAATACTGTATGTACATTTTATTCATTGTTGTTGAGATGTAATGTTTGCCACTTCAATGCACATTCTAATAATGGCTTGGTAAAATGAATTATTATACATGAGTCGTCATTTGGCTGCATTTCCCAGTTTCACCAAAATGTTTATTCTATATATATCCATAGCAGTAGAGTGTTGTACCGTGTTAGCCATAGATTGATACAGGAGAAAGTAGGGTGAAATAAAAGGTGTCCTTTCACCTTACTTTCTCCTATTCTATATATATATATATATATATATATATATATATATATATATAGTGGAGGATTGCCGGCTTTCCAGTCCAGCCCTCACCCCCAGGCCGCTAGGAGGAGCCCTCCGGACAGCATATTGGTGCCCCGAGTTCCAGCAGGGCCTCATGGACTTTGTAGTTTTTATACACAGCCCTGCTGGATACCTTGGGGGCCGCCAGGAGTCGCTGCGAAGGGCCTCATGGACTCTTTTCTGCCCTATAACCCGGGAGTGCATCCCAGTCACGTGACTGGAAGAAGCGATGTGCTCCCGGGATGAAGAAAAGGACTTTGCCCTGACCCGGAAGGAATACGGACTTGTGGGTTTGGCTTAGAGCCACTTCCGGGTCAGGGGCTTTAAAAGGACTCTGGGTGAGCCCAGACATTTGAGCTGAGCTGGGAGGTAGGGTGGCGACGTGTCTGGGAGAGGAGGAGTATTGTTTATAGAGAGAATTGTGTTTAATGAGTGTGGAGTGGAGGGTGCTTTGTGCACAGTATAATATTATAATAAAGAATTATTATACTTTCACCTGGTCTCAAGAGGGGGGCGGCACGGTGGCGCAGTGGGTAGCGCTGCTGCCTCGCAGTTGGGAGACCTGGGGACCCGGGTTCACTTCCCGGGCCCTCCCTGCGTGGAGTTTGCATGTTCTCCCCGTGTCTGCGTGGGTTTCCTCCGGGCGCTCCAGTTTCCTCCCACAGTCCAAAGACATGCTGGTTAGGTGGATTGGCGATTCTAAATTGGCCCTAGTGTGTGCTTGGTGTGTGGGTGTGTTTGTATGTGTCCTGCGGTGGGTTGGCACCCTGCCCAGGATTGGTTCCTGCCTTGTGCCCTGTGTTGGCTGGGATTGGCTCCGGCAGACCCCCGTGACCCTGTGTTTGGATTCAGCGGGTTGGAAGATGGATGGATGGATGGATGGTCTCAAGAGTGGTACCTGAGGGTTCGAGAGGTGGACAACACGCTTAACTGCTACAATATATATATATATATATATATATAAATATATAAAAAAGCCAAATACCACTGACTCACTCATCACGAAATCTCCCGAACCATGAGGTCTTGGGAGTTGAAATTTGGAATGTAGATTACCCTTTACCCATAGGTGCTCCCTAAGAAGCGGTTTTAAAAATTTCGTGGTCCAAGCGTTCCGTCTGTATGTCTGTCCACTTTTCACAAGAGAATTATTTAACGGATTAAGATCTGGTTGTTTTCTGTACTTTGCTGAAACTTTCCGGTTGATTTTGCGACTTCTCTCATCGCGCCAAGTAGCATAGTTCACTTGCAGTACCGATGTATTTATGCAAATCCAAGAGAGTGGCTGTGGGCTGAGAGCAGGAGGGCAGGGCCTTCCCCATTCACCCGCCAGCCTGTTCGAGTTGGTCTACGTCTCACCATGTGTTGGAGTGCACCTTGCCTCCACTTAGCTAGCGATACCTGTTTGTTCAACAGACATTATCATCTACAGATTGTTAAGGTGTAACATTTGACATTTTTGAGAGAGAGAGGGAGCGAGATCAGAGCTCAATCTGTTTTTCAGAGGGTAGCTGCCAATTGCCAGAGATATCATGGCCATGTGCTATTCTCCCCATGCGGGGAACGCGCTCCCATCAGAGCTGAACACGATAAGATATAGTGCCAACGTCTATTGCTTTTTAAAGTTTGTCCTGTTTCACTAATATGTGGGCACAGCTTTTATATATGTTCCGAGTTGTGGTAGGGGCGGAGTGGTGGCTCTGAGGCTAAGGATCTGCGCTGGTATCCCGAAGGTTGCCGGTTCAAATCCCCGTCACTGCCAAAAGAGATCCTGCTCTGCTGGGCCCTTGAGCAAGGCCCTTAACCTGTAATTGCTCCAGGGGCGCTGTACAATGGCTGACCCTGCGCTCTGACCCCAAGGGGTATGCGAAAACTACCAAATTCCTAATACAAGAAATTGTATAAGGCGAAACAAAGAACAAAAAAAAAAAAAAAAAAAATATTCCCATGTTCACCTGTCAAGTTTTCTTTTATAAATCCTGATGTTTGTGTGGGACGTTGCATACACACATTTCAACATTTTTTGTGCGTGTGCAAGCATGATAAATGAGGTCTCTGAAGTTTTGTTCTACTTTAACAGTTTAAGAGACATAAAAGCCTTTAAGATTTACCTGTGAAGCTACAAGCAGTAATGAAGATAAGTATGAATACTTCTAGACCAGAGATGTATTACCTGAAAGCATAGTAAAGGACAATGCAAACACTGTATCAGGTTCTTTTGTTAATCTAAAAATATTTCAAAATGTCCATTCTAACTAAAGTAGCACATTAAATCCTTTGTAAAGTACATGCTACCTGATCCAATGATTAATCTCCGAGACATTCTTAAGCCTGGCTCTCTTTCTCAAGACTTAGTGACAAATGTCACTAAGTTGAGCACATTAAACTCATGTCATAAAAATTCTTGTCTAGCTGGTATAATTTTAATGATGACAAGAAATGATTCATTTGTAGGATTATATAGATACATTGCTAAATTGATTTAAATAATTTTTGCTGTTAATATTTACATATTTATAAGTTTATAATATACCTGTGTTCTAGGTTTGAAGAATCTGTGTTACAAAGTTGTAGCTCTATTTACTTTGACAGGTGATTTGCAATGACAAAGAACTTGCTGTAACAAAACATCTTCTGGGCCAATGCAGAAGCACTGTGCCAAAATACAACAAATGGCAAGTTTGGTGGTGGAGGACTACTTTGGAGATGATAGGAATTTCCATGCATTTAGACACTTGTAACTAAATGGCCAAAGAATAATAAACAGTGCATTTGGAAAATGCACTTTTAATGTCTTTATAAATCATTAGGTGGCATCACATTTTCCCCTCAGTTGTGGTGCTCTGTGATAGCCGTATGTGCAGTGTTAGGTGAGTGGAGGCGATCATGAGATTACCAATGAATTTGTGGAGAAGCTGCACTTGTACAAAAGATGTACCAGACTCCACACACAAAAGGTTGCAACTTACCGGTCAGTCTATGCCCCTTTCCTCACCAATGAAAACAAGCCTTGGATATTGACCAAAAGAATGAGATTACATTACAAACAGTGGATTAAGGTTGTTTTACTAAAATTAAGGTCAATGATTCAATGCTTCAACAGTATTAACTTGGAATACAAATAAAGAGTATCTGCTTTATTCAAGGCAAATCAATAAATAGATTAAAACTACCCGTTCTGTGACTGAAAAAAAATGTTTTTACAAGTAGTTTGAAATTCCCCAATAAATTGTCAATACTGTCCGTCTTTCAACTGTAACCCTTTGACTGCTATATTATCTTTTATTTTAGGTAGTTCTAATTATCCTCCCTTCATAAGTTAATCAGTTAGAATTAGCGTAAGAACCATAAGCAATGCACTTGCTTTGCTTAGCAATGTATTAATACTTATGCACCACTGCATACTATAGAATAGAAGAAAGAAAATTTACTGCAGACAAATTAAAAAAAAAAAAAACCTAAAGCATCTCTAGAACATTGAACTGTATAAAGATCTAACCACAAACATCACTTTTTGCATGGATATTACAATACAATTTATTTTTGTATAGCCCAAAATCACACAAGAAGTGCCACAATTGTCTTTAACAGGCTTTGACAGCCCCCCCAGCCTTGACTCTCTAAGAAGACAAGGAAGAACTCCCAAAAAATCCCTTGTAGGGAAAAAATGGAAGAGAACCTTGGGAAAGACAGTTCAAAAAGAGACCCCTTTCCAGGTAGGTTGGGCGTGGAGTGGATGTCAATACAATACAATACACAGAACAAATCCTCAATACAGTATAAAAATAAAAGTTTTACAAGTACGGAGCAGAATTTAACAGTAGATGATATCACATAATATGATTTGGATTTGTTTAGAGTCCTGGAGACCTCAGCCATCAAGCTACCTCCCCCAATTGGCCATTCCACAGCTGAAACAGCACTGGGCCAGCCAGTCCGATGAAAGGACCCCTCTACCCCACGATTCCTGTGATCCTCCATCAGGGATGATTTTACCTTAGGCAGGCAAAACAACCTGGCAGGCAGGCTGTGGCACCAAGTGCCACATTTGAGTACCGAGAAGAGAAACCGAATAGGTGAGGGTTAGTAACAAATTATAACTATCATGTTACTTATGTTTTAGTGCTAATGACTAACAAAAGAGATGCAGTCTGTACAGTTAATCAGCAGCTCTAGTCGTGATATGCTAAACTGAAGTAGTGAGTCTTCAGCCGGGATTTAAAAGCTGAGACCGAAGGGCATCTCTTATAATAGCAGACAGACCATTCCACAGTTTAGGGGCCCTGTAACTAAAAGCTGGACCTCCCACTGTTATTTTATTAATCCTTGGAGTCATAAGCAGACCGGCATCTTGAGATCTTAATGTGCGCTCTGGTTTGTAAGTCATGATAAGTTCAGATCGGATATAATTGCCCAAGCCTATAAAATGCAAATTTAAAAAACAACCTTGTGTAATATTTTTGGATTGGAACAATAAATGCAAAACTGGGAAATGGCAGCATGTTTAATTGTGATCAGAAAATTAGCCTGAATTGAACCCTTGCCCCATTTATGATATCAGACTGGCAAGAGGGTACAGACAAGTGGGTACAGCCAGGACAGACTGCCAACCTTGCCACAATTTTGTGTGTAACTTGCACTCTCTCTCAGATGTGTGGGTTTTCACCAGGTACTCCAATATTTCTCCCATGTGCATGGGTTAGGGTCAGGGTCAGTTCGTGCCTTGTGTCCAATCTTAAATGATAGGATTTTTGGGAGCCAGACTTGGAGCCTAAACATTTCTTCAGGTTCAGCAGATGGACAGAAAGATTTTAAATGACAACTTTTAAAATAGTTTTCATCCTAGAGCCATCTTATTGCAAATCATGATATGAAAATAAATTCTCTCTTGTTGGGGGGAAATTAAGTACACTTTGCCCAAACACTGACTTTATAGCTATTGTATTTGCTGGATTGTTTCTGCTCCCAACCTGGACTAGGGGTGAGAATTTTGTTAGTAAAATGTAATTAAATTAAACAATTTGTCCTTTTTTTTGTGAGCACTGCTTCATATAATAGGAGAGAAAATATTTACAAAATAAATGTTATCGTTGTCTTCAAACAGTGTTAAAAAAGTGAATCTTTATGTGTTACAAAGTCTACTGCACATCTCCCACCATTTCAGGCATTTCTTTAGTTTCATAAATGCATAGGCAGCATTCACACAGGATCAGGGATTAAAGAAAACTAGGTAAAAGAATCAAGGTATAAAGATTTCAACTTGTAAAAAAGCAGGATATAAAAGAATTACAATATAAAACTATCATTACAATAGTTAAGACAAAAACATGCTATGTTGTATAATCCCTTTACATATAAATAAAAAACGTTTTCAGAAGCAATTGACATTTTTGGTTTGTCCAAATTTAGTGCTAAGAACAGTATGTCTGCTGATGAAAAATGTTTGCATTTAAGGAACACATGGAAGGGTTCAAAGGGTTTAAATAGTTTGCATGCTGATGGTCATATATGTTAACAATGTTCCATGAACATTATTTATTGAAAACAATTCTGTCCCAGCAGCAAGGGGTTCAGGAGTGAAATCAACACTTGACAGTGGAATACATTTTATTACAATTTTGTGGGCAATATGTACAGATGGTAATTAAAAAAAAATCAGTTACTTAAATTGTAATTTTTTTTTTTTTTTTTTTTTTTAGCAAAACGGCAAAGGAGTGCCCTTCTGGCATTACTCGAGTATGGTGACACACCATGGAGTACAGCATAAGCAGGGTTAATATGCCTATTTCAGACTGTACACAAATAATAGAGCCAAACAAGACAAAACTGAAAAGAACTAAGTATGCAGAATATAAACAAAAGTGCTCTTACCCTTCTGGGTTTACCTTTAGGATCCCTGTACTGTTTGTCTGTTGAAATATTAAAACATCACACCAAAGCACTGGTTCTTCCTTTCTCCGTTGAGCCTTTGTCCCACATCATTCACAAGGCCAAATTCAATGATTACTGGCTTGAGGGGTATTGAAATCCTCCTCACTGGGTAAGTTCCGATACCAAGCAGAAATGTTTCTTAGCAGGCTCTGAACTCTTAGTAGACTGTAAAGGGCCAGTTCTCCAAGGAAAACATTGTTCTCTTAACTTGGGACCATGGGCTGCTTCCTATCAGGAAGAAGGTCTTGTGACCTCCTGCTACATCTCAGTTGCTTCTCCACTTTGGTTGGATGGATGGATGGATGGATGGATAGATAGATAGATAGATAGATAGGATAACTTTATTTATCCTGAGGGAAATTCTTTTGTCATATACATGCTCAGTGCAACAAGAGGAATAAAGATAAGGTAGTAAAGAGTTAAAAAGATCAGTAGTAATAGTGCAAACACAATAACAAAATAACTATAAACAAAGTAACAAATAACTATAACTAATAGTTTGTATTATAACTATATAACTAATTTGTGCAAAGCAACAAACAACTATAACTAAGACTATAACAGATATAATAAAACAACAGATTATTAGTGCAAGTGGTTATGAAAAGTGACCTAGTGTTTGTGCCATGAAAAAATGAGATAGCAGCATGTGATGATGGGATGAAACAAACATTCAGTAACATACAGATGAGTAAATAAAAAATCAAATGAGACCTAATGACAAAAATTCTGAAAAAGATCGCCTACAGAATGAGTAAGAGTTATACAGTCTTATTGCCACAGGTAGAAAGGATTTCCTGTGGCGTTCAGTTCTGCAAGGTCAGGGACTTCTGGTGTAGCATAACATTTTTAAAAAAACAAAGTATACAACTAATTTTTTTATTTAGAAATTGCATAGGGTATCATTGAATTATATGTTGATAATTCAGACTCTTTCCCAACATTGTTAACATGAGGAGTATTGCATGTAATGCAGTGTTATCCAAAGTAAAGTGAAATTTGGTTAAGCAAATACAGAATATTTATCTGATATACTTGGAATCAGAAAGCCAAAATTTGGGTTACATAGTTTCTAAGACATTTGCATTGTTTGAAAGTATGACCATGTCTTCTGCCCTCTTTTTAACAGTAACACTAATTTACATGTATGGTATACCATGAAAAATTACCAACTGAAACAGCATTTTATTAATATGAAATCAGCCTTGCAAACCAACTTATTCCATTAGAGTGGCATGGTGACTAATAATTAGTAATCAGATTTTATCTGTAATATTAAATGTTTACATAATATGTTAATTTAGCAGTGCAGTTTTTGCATGTACATACCAGAGACATTCGTTTCATTATAATCTATAGTAACAAACAAATTCCGCTACATGGTTAAGCACAACTAGTTTGCTTTCCTGAAAATAGTCATAAAAAAGTAAACTGAAGTTTTCAAGTTCACTCCAGCACCATCCCATGTAGTCTGTTAATTCAGAATTTAGGAAAATAGACCTCCAAATGTTAAAGGCACTTTTTGCTAGTCCTGAAATGTTGAAGAACTCCATCATCATTAAGATTATAAACAAGCAAGCACAAAAAACAAAACTCCAAAAAACCCAACTATATTTTTGTTTTGTAAATTGAAACACACACTTTTCATGAGGAGCAGCAAGCTTATCAATGTCTTTGAGTTTCACATCGTCCCATTGCTTGGTATCAAAGCTTTTCATAAGATGATGTGCACTTGTATCACCATGAGAAGGCAAAATAACATCCTGGATTCTAGTCAGTTTCTCTCGCATATCTTGCATTTTCAGTAAAAATGTAAAGGAATCTGCAGTTTCAGTGAAAGAGTTGATGATGTGAAGAGCACTTGCATGCTCTTCCAGCACTTTGTTTAATTTGTTTATTTCAGGATCATAAGTCTGCATTATCACTAACTTCATCGTTTCAAAGTCAGAAAGAATCTCATTCTTCTTATGCTCAAGAGTTTGAATTAATCTGTTAAAATATTCTGCAACCCTGTCTGCATCCTTGGAAACTAGCTGCAACACCTCTTTTTTACCCGTATCCAGCCTCTCTAAGCAAGACTTGACATCAGTAGCATGCCAGCTCGTCAGTTGACAGGAAAGGGCTACAAAGGCCTTTTTCTCTTGTTGACAGGCCTCTTCAATGGACCAAAATGTGTGCCCTTTGTGTTCTGGCATAGTTACACAAAACCCACATATTAGCCTGAGGTCGGTGGAACAGAAAATGTTAAGTGGCTGGCTGGTATGCTTTTTACACAAAGACATCTCGGGAGTTACTTTAAGTTGATTATATTTCTCTACAATTGCTCTCAGTACATAATTGATCTGCATAAAATTCAAAGCAGTTGAGATTTCCTTGCGGCAAGTCGGACACTTAAATGGTAACTTGTGGAAAGCAGTTCGGTTTTCCTCAAGGATATCTTCCAGGCATTTCTTACAAAAGTTGTGCGAACATGGAAGAACTCGTGGGTCATCAAACAGACAACAGCAAATGGGGCAAGTAAGATCTTCTTCTAACACATCCATGGATTATACCATTAAGTGAGCTCTGTATTGGGAGAAGAAAGAAGAAAAAAAAAAAGGTGTCACGCCTGTCTAGTGGAATTGGTTTTCTTCTAAATTTTAATTCAGAATTTACTTTAGAATTCAGAAACTGCAATATGGACTGCTTAATAGGTACTTTTAGTTTCAATACTGTAATACCTTTTCCCAGATTTACTACGTATAAACAATTTACGTAATGCGTTTCAGCTAAAATGAAGTGTTAAAAATCGACTCATCAGCGCAGGTGATAGTAATACAATATTTTTCAGTTGCGAGCAATATTACAGACAGGCAAAGGCGTCGGGGCTTAAACTCCTGATCATTCCCACTCACAACCGCCCCAGAGAAACATACGACTTGCGCGAAGATCAATCGGCAATTGGTATCTGCAGACAGCTTTATATTGCTACATATGTGATTTTTTTAAACACCGTGAATTTTGCTATTAATGAGCCCTGAAAATGACATCGGACAACTGTATCAAAAACTATAAATCTCAGTAATTAATTCAAAAGAAATTGCTCACGAACCAGTAGAGTTTTCGTCCAGTTAAAAAAAACAGTTGCATAATATTTTATGTTTAATTTTCTTGCAAACACAGTTTACCCACTTGTAGTGGTGTGTGATAGAATGCCCAGAAATAAATGTACAGACTAAAAACAGGAATTTAGCCCGAATAGCCCCCTCTTACTCACCAGCTGCGTGCAACGCACGATAAAAACCAGTTACGGTGCTTCTTCACGTTTAGTCTTGCAGCCATATTCCTGGGTAAAAAATCCAGCTTTAAGAAATGAAAGGTCGACTCGTGAATCAAAAACAAATCTGAGCCGGGAAGGCGGGGTATTAAAAATCGGAACTATGGGTGTTTTCAACCCTGGATAGAGCGCATTAATTGGCTACTTGCATGTCAATCTTCAAAGCCTGCCCAAAAAAAACTACTGAAGGGTAATCAGTTCACAAAAATAAAAAGCACAACAACGGCTCGCTGCGGCTCAAGATCGAATGGCTGCAATAACGCAACACAAAGTAAACAGATTTCTTGCAGCGCTCCTTTTCATAAGACTGGAAAGTTTAAAAAGGAGGCCGCATGTGTTATTACGCTACATCGTCTAACTGGATAATAATTAGGATAACTCTACGAAACATAAAGCATAAGCCACCATATTTACAGCCAGGACGCATCCTTGACCTTTAACCTGCTCCACCAATGGCTAATTTCAAATTGCGTGAGGGACGTTTGACACACCCCTTCGAAATGACGTCACCCTTCACGACCGCGCTGATGTAGCAAATTATTTTATTTATTATAATTATTTATATAATATTGGTGTAAGAGGATGACGCTGTTAGTAAATTATTTCAGAAACATGAATAGGCCATTTGAAATTAAAATATTGGGGAAAACATTTGTAGGTTATTTATTTATTTATTTATTTAATTGAATGGACATGTAATATGAACTTATTTAAAACTTCTGCTGCATGGATTTATTATTGAGTGGGCACCTCGAGACAAATGGATATTTTATTGTTTTGTATATTATTTTCATTAATGTGTATTGTGATATTAATAACAGAAGGCATTGAATTGTACTTATCAGGTCAATTAATTATTATTTATTAATTATTTTCTATATTTCACATGGTATAATATATAATTTATACAAACTTTACTGTAATATCACACAAATAAACTAGAAAATCCTTGTTAATCATATTGTCATGTTGAGCAGTGAGTGCCTGATTGTGAACACATTGAGACTACTTTGTAAGTTGGACTGTATGTATTATACAGTATGTTTACTGCACTGAAAAATAAAAGCCACACATCTTTTGTAGTCATAGAATATCTGCAGTATTTATGACCCAGCAGAAACGTATTTTGGTAGCATATTCCTCACAGAATTTTATTTTTCAGCAGTACTAAAAATGACAAAACATCTCTTGCTAGGTCCTATCAAGAACAGAAGACACGTCTCAGTGCTATCTGACAGTCTCATTTTAATTCAGCTTTTTCATCCTCTTTTAAGTACTGACTGGTCTCTCCAGAGTAATTTGACATTTTCTTACATTATCTAGTAGTGCTTTTAAATTCTATGTGTCATGTTTCTTTAGTTTGCTCATCGTTTATAATGTAATTATAGTTGATTTCTAAAGCGCACTTTGATGCCAATTGCTTTTCTTCTGTCCTAAAAAAATTAATAAAAAAACAAAATACTAATTTAAAAAAATTAAATAAGAAAATACTAAATCTCCCCCTTAATTCAAAAACAAGAATAAAAAGCGAAAAAATCTACTTTTTCAAAAATGATACATGCAAGAATAAAGGAAAGGAGAGACCAAAACAAAAAAAAAAAGGTATTGTATTACTTTTGATTTTTAGGTTATAAACATTTGCATTATGGGAGATGTAGCTCCACTATGACTTTTTTTTTATAAGTCACACCATATTAACAAGTATAGTACAGACAGGGTTCATATTACTACATACTGCAAAACGGTGCCCAGCTGGCAAGGTTTCTCTTGGAAAGGGCTCTACCCTGATGGCTCAGAGCAGTTTGTTGTCTTGTAAGAGGCATCTGGAAAAGAGACAGGCACCCATACTGACCCATACTAATTTTAAAAAATCAAATAATAAAATACTAAATTTCCTAATTAATTCAAAACAAGAATAAAAAAACAAAAGAAAAATCTACATTTTCAAAAATTATATATACAACAATAAAGGAAAGGAGAGACACACTTAGAAATGCAAAAATCAAGTGAAATCTTTATATATAATACGCTACAGTGGCTGTTCGTTTGTCTGTCCAGGATTTTAAATCACCTGTAGCTCGCAAACCGTTTCACCTATTGACCTGAAATTTGGTACACATATACTACATGGCATCTACTATCTGCTTTCGGGATGATGATTGACCTCCAAGGTCTTTATATTTTTATTTTATTTTATTATAGAATCAACTCTCGGCAGCAGCCATGCAGCGCATGCGTACAGGCGCCATTCTCATTCCCTACCACCTTCACCGTCCCTTCCCCTACCTCTTCATATCTTAAATCATTCTTGAGGCAGATTGTAGACTTAAGTGCCAGCTTCAGTGAAAAATTAAGGAAAACGTACTAAGTAATTGCAACACAAACACTGATGTAACCAGTTTTAACACAAAAAGATGCCGACGAAAGAAGAGAAGAAGCGGGCCGCTAGGGTGGAGAAAAGAAGAGCTGCTCAATAAGCAGCAAGCGCATCAACCTCTGAGCAAATGAATGCTAAATGTACAGAGAAAGAGTATGAAAACTATGAATGCTCAAGTCAAGTGCATTCACTGCACGTTATCATGCAGTGCACCGTTACTGGTATATTTAAAAATCAAAATGGCTACAAGACTGAATACTGAAATTTGAAAGATCAGAAATACTAGAAAATTAAAAAAAAAAATCTATGCTAAGAATATCAAATAATAAAGACAAATCCACAAACATATGAAAGATAAAAGAAAATGGGAAGATACCACAAAATTTAATAAAATATTGGAAGCAAAAGTAGAACAACATAACAGAAGGTTAATGTCACTGCACTGAGGCAATTGGCTGTAAGAAATATCTATAGTCCCGAGATGCTGAAATTATGTTTATTAATGTACCTCGAACAGTTATCAAAAAACAACAAGAGCAAAAAACAAACACCAAAGCAGGACCAACCTGAAAACATAACCGTAATGATGGAGTTATATCATCACATTTCTGTTCATGATGAAATTGCTTTGATAGGTATGAACTAAGCCATGGAAGTCTCCGAGAGTCCAAACAACAGTGTGAAACCTATACTTAAATCTAAGAACTTACCAGCTGTAATATTTTTTTTCACTTCAAAACATTAGATTATAGTTAACAACACTGTGATCACTGTAAAAGCCACACTGACATTTTTTAAGTAACTTGTAATGAATAAGGTGAAGCTAAAGCTGTGAGGCTACTATTTTTAAAAACACATAAGAATAAGATTGTAAACATATAATTGGTGTATAATTATTAAGCTTATTTGTGTTTAGATCTGAGGCTTTAAAGTACCAGGCCTTTTTGAAATCACTGGAGGGGATCCTGGAAAGAGTCTCATCTGGGGATTCCATAGTTTTGCCCACATGGATAATGATGGAGACACCTGGAGAGGCATGATTGGGAGGAACGGCCTCCCTGATCTTAACCTGAGCATTGTTTTGTTATTTGACTTATGTGCTAGGCGTTGTTTGTCCATAAAAAACACCATGTTCAAGCATAAAGTGGCTCATAAGTGCACCTGGTACCAGAGCACCTTAGGCCAAAGATCTATGATGGATTTCATAATCATATCATCAAATTTGTGGCCATATGTTCTGGACACTCAGGTGAAGAGAGTGGCAGAGCTGTCAACTGGTTACCACCTGGTGGTGAGTTGGGTTCCATGGTGTGGGAAAACGCCTGGACTGACCTGGAACGCCCAAGTGAGTAGTGAGGGTGGCCTGGGAATGTTTGGTTGAGACCCATGTCCAGAACACTTTCAACTCCAGCCTCTGAAAGAGCTTTTCCCACATCTCGGGGGAGGCTAGGTACATTGAGTCCAAATGGGCCTTGTTCAAAGCCTCCATTTTAGAAGCAGCTGCAAAGAGCTGTGACATGAATGCCATGGGTGCCGCTTGAGGTGGCAACACAAGGAAACAATGATGGACACTAGAGGTAAGGGATTCCAAAAGACTGAAAAAGTAGGCCTTCTATATATGGTTAGTACGGGAGACTCCTGAAACAGCAGAGAGGTCCTGATAAGCCAAAAAGTTTGCAGCCTTGGTGGTCGAGGAAGCAAAAACACGGGTGTAGGAGGAGTTTGAAGAAATCATGGAAATTGAGTATTGTTCAGGCTCAAAGAGGTTTTGGCGACTCACAAAGGGAAGGCAGAGACCCACCCATGCTGTACTCAGCAAGGATGGAGAAGTGCTAACCTGGACTGAAGATGTTGTTGGGCAGTGGAAAGAATAATTTGAGGAGCTTCTGAACTCAATGGACACATCCTATGTGGAGGAGGCAGAATCAGAAGCTGATGGGGGATCAATGCCCAGAAATGTTGCAGCCGCTAGATATTGTTGGACTGTCATGGCTGACACACCTGTTCAATGTTGTGTGGTCATCAGGAAATGCGCCTTTCAAGTGGTAGACTGGGGTGGTGGTCTCCAATTTTAAAAAGGGGGACTGGAGGATGTGCTCCAACTATTGGGGGAATCACATTTCTCAGCCTCCCTGGGAAAGCTTATGCCAGGGTACTTGAAGGAAAATCCACTCAGTCATGGATCCTCAGATCCAGGAGGAGCAATGTGGATTTCATCCAGGACATGGAATGCTGGACTAGCTGTTTACCCTCGTGATGATTTTGAAGGGGCCATGGGAGTACATCCAATTGGTCTAGATGTGTTTTGTGGACTTAGAAAAGGCATATGACCACGTTCCTTGAGGGACACTGTGAGAGGTGCTGTGAGAGGTTCCGGGGTTTGTGGTTTTCATAGACAGAATATCAAGGGATAGTCGGGGAGGGGAGGGGGTCCAGTTCAGTGACCATAGAATTGTGTCACTGTTTTTTGCATATGATCTGATACTGATGAAACGGTTTTCAACTGAGTGAGATGCAGCAGGCATGAGGACCAGCACCTCCAAATCTGAGGTCATGGTCCTCATCAATTGGGAAGTAAGTTACTGCTTCAAATGGAGGAGTTTAAATACCTCGGGGTCTTGTTTACAAGTGAGGGGAAAAGGGATGGTGAGATTGACAGATGGATTGGGACGGTGAGTGCAGTTATGCAGTCACTATACCAGTCTGTATTGGGGAAGAAGGAGCTGAGTCAGAAGGCAAAACTCTCGATTTACCAGTTGTTCTATGTCCTAACCTCAGCTATGGTCATGAGCTTTGGGTAATGACTAAAAGTATGAGATCTCAAGTACAAGCGACTGAAATTAGCTTTCTTCACACAGTGGCTGGGTTCTACTTAGACATAGGGTGAGAAGTACAGACATCCTGAAGATACTCTGAGTAGAGCCACTGACCCTGCACATTGAGAGAAGTCAATTGAGGTGGTTCGGGCATCTGATATGGATGCCTCCCTGTGGAGGTTTTATGGGCACGACCAGCTGGAAGGAGACTCTGGGAAAGACCCAGAGCTTGTTAGGAAGACTATATCTCCCAAATGGCCTGGGAATGCCTTGGGATCCCACAGTTTGAGTTGGCAAGTGTGGCTGGGAAAAAAGTCGTATGGGCCTCCCTGCTAAGACTGTTGCTCCCGTGATCCATCTTCAGATCAGCAGTGGAAAATTGATGGATCTGAGTTTTTTCAAACGTGGTCTGACAATCACTACTTTTGTGCATTAGGAACTACTGTATTTAGGTCAATCAACATCAATTGATAATGTTAAGAATGGATTTAGCAACTTAGACTATGCTTTTAAAAATAAGAACTCTTCCTGTACCTCCTGGGCCCACTGCTTTTTCAGTCTACATACTTCTATCAGGCCAGATTATTTCAAAACTCAAGGTGAGCTACCACAGCTATGCAGAAGACACACAACTTTATTTATCGATAACACCTAATGAACTCGATACTCTTGGCTCTCGGATCCAATGTCTTAGGAGTATTTCCAATTGGATGAGTAGAAACTTTCTCAAACCAAATAAGGATAAAACAGAAATCTTAGTTATTGGCTCAGATGGAAATAGCGAGGGTATTAGAGATAAACTATCCCTTAAGTTTAAAAGTCAAGGCAGAGGTAAAGAATTTAGAGGTAATCATTGACTCTGACCTAAACTTTAAATCACATATTAACCAGGTTAACTGGGGCTGCATTTTTTCACTTAAGGAATATAGAAACAGTTAGGCCTATTAGAACTTTACAAGACGCCAAAAAATTAATTCACGCTATTGTTTTTAGTTGATTAGGTTACTGTTATGCACTCCTAACAGGACTACCTAGAGAGAGGTTAGGAGCACGTGCTGATACAGCGCATTGCCGCACCCACCACACGACAAACCAACTCAGGACCCAGATTAGGACCCAAATGCAGCCATGCAACAGGTGATACCTCAGCACCACACTAGTTCAGATGGAGTGGAACCAGTGTAAGGTTTTTTATGGTGGCTGGTGTGCCAATTCTTCCACCAACCCCCAAGTTTTTCCCAGCAGGTTGGAGGGCCTACATGCAGGGCTGGATGCAGATTAACGCCATACTCAGGAAACAAAACAAGAAAAACAAAATTTGAGCACATCTCACAAGTTTTTGCATTGTTACATTAGTTACTTGTGTCATTTAGAATTGACTTTACTAATGGTTTTTAAAGCTTTAAATAATCTTGCTTTGTCATATATTTTGGAATCCTGTCACCCTACACTCCAAGTCATAACCTTAGATCTTGAAATGGAAGTCTACTTATAATTACAAGAGCCAAACTTAAAAGAAGTGGTGATTTGGCCTTTTGCTGGAGTACTTTACCAATAGAAATTCACCAGGCTAATACTGTGAATCATTTAAAAAACTGCTAAAAACTTATTATTTTAATTTGGCTTTTTCTTAGCTACTTTTTAGTTATATTCCTAATAAACTACAGTATATGGGCATAGACTTATCATATTCTTCAGGGATCCACAATCTTTTCTAATCTCTACTATTCTCTGCTGTCTTTTCCAGCTCTTCTCTTGTAGAAATCTGTGCCACCACCACCTGGTCTAGGCACCATGCAGCCCCCATGATGATGGAATAAAGGCACGCCTCAGCCATCTACAAGACCAACTTCAATCAAATCCTATCATATGAAGCCTGAAAACAAACAGGACTGTTTTACAAACATTTATGTTAGGTTCAATGCCCAGTGTGGTCTAGGTGGTCTTTTGGCCTTGGAACCCATGCATATTTTTTTTTCCTCCAGCCAAACTGGAGTTTTTTTTTGTTATTTCTATCCTCCCAGCCATCTGACCTTACCTTTTTCTTTTGTTACTCATTTTTTAATATTATTGCCTAATGTTAATTGTTTTTTTTTTCCATGTAACTTTGTCTTTGACATTTTGTAAAGCAATCTGAGCCACATTGTTTGTATGAAAATGTGTTATATAAATAAATGTTGTTGTTGCCACCTGGAGTTCAGGTGTTCTTGTCAACTCTTACTGACTATCTTTGGCCACACTTGCTCTCTAAGGAAAGTTATTTGTCCCCTAGTTTTCAAGCCATCCCTCTGTCTTTCTGTCATATTAGTTTCTCTAATTGTTGTTTGGGAGCACCCAGTACATATACATGGAGTATCTAGATCTCTAAAAGAAAAACTGCTCAATAGTGCAATGTAGGTTGGAGATACAGAGGGGAATTAATATAATTGGATAACATTTGCCCCGAGTCATTGGTTTAGGAGGTGAGCAGAATGACAGGGAGAGTAAACAAGACAAAACATTTAAATGAATAAAATGTGGGAATATTTTGAAAATTACACTGTCACAGGTGGCTGGGAGGGCGACCCGGCTGGGACGCCCCAGAGGACCGGAGGAGGGCTTACGCCTCCCTCAGACCACATGGGGCCGACCGCCCTGATGGCCATGAGGACCACGGGTACAGAGCTTGGAAGCTCAACCCTGTAGGGGCCCGTGGTCACCGCCAGGGGGTGCCCCAATGCCTTGGGAGCCCTGGACCTCAGCACTTCTGCCACACCCGGAAGTGCTGGGGGGAAGAGGATCAGGAACACCCGGAGTGCTTCTGGGTGCAGAGCTGGTACTTCCACCACACTGGGGAGTGCCGGCGGAAGCTCATCGGAGAACACCTGGAGCACATCCGGGTGTGGATAAAAGGGGCCGCCTCCCTCCATTCAGCGACTTGAGTCAGGTGGAAGAAGGACAAGGTCTGGGAGGAGAGGCAAGGAGGCAGTCTGAAGAGAGTGAGGCATTTGAGTTGGCCTGGACTTTGGGGACTTTTGGGGGTTGTGGTGCACTGTGAATAATAGTATGGCTAATAAACGTGTGTTGGGTGACTTGAACGTGTCTGCCTGTCTGTGTCCGGGTCATCTTCCACAACACATAGACAATTGGTAGGTCATTTCTTGGGAAAGAAAGTGTGACTTCACTGTTTAGCTGTGCTAACACACTAGACAGCCAGGCCTCTGATGTATTTGTTTGTAATTTGTTTTTTATGCTTTTGTTCTCACATTTGGATGAGTGTGTATGAAGGTGGACAAATGTTATAATGTCCTTAATGGAAAGCAATACATCAATCTATTGCTTCTGAATTTTTTTTTTTTGGAATGCTGGGAAGATAGAGAGAGATATCGTAGTCAGTAATGACAATAAACGTGTTATTCTGAGGAAACAGATATGCATTTTATTTACCTTATTTAGTATGAATAGTATCATTATGTGTATATTTTTCCAGTATATCTAAAATAAACCACCCATAACAAGTAATATTCTACAGTATACAGATTTTATTTTTTTCTTCAGCCGTCTGGAGTTTTTTTTGTTTTTTCTGTCCTCCCTGGCCATCAGACCTTACTTTTACTCTATGTTCATTAGTGTTCCCTATTCTATTTTCTTATTTATTTTGTCTTTTTTCTCTTTCTTCATTATGTAAAGCACTTTGAGCTACATCATTTGTATGAAAATGTGCTATATAAATAAATGTTGTTGTTGTTGTTGTTGTAGTACACGTAAAATAGTGGATAGTTTACTCCCTGTCAAAGTTATATTGTTTTCAAAGTCATTGCAAGTGCAGCAACTCTGTATTGAAATGGAAGTTGGATGGATCTTTGGGAAATGCAAGAAATCCAGAACATCTAAAGAAAGCCCACATAGGCATACAGTAGAGAATTCCATATAGAAAGTGAAGAGAAAAGAATCATTATTATTGTATATTTGTTGAAACACCTAAAATATCAGTAAATATGACCATTTGTGCATATACATTTTTTAAATTTATGCAGAAGTGGGCTAAGTGGCTTATTCGGGGTCATATAGGGATGCAAGGCCAGGAATTTAATTGATAGACTTTGTGGCCTGTAGGGGGTGCTCCAGCTCCCCAATACCAGACGCAGACAGACACAAGTCCAGCAACAAACAGGCCTTTTATTTGGGAAACTCTTGTCTTTAAGAATTTTCCACAGCTTCACATTCAAAACACAAAACACTTGTTTCTTCCTTGCCTTTTTCTCTCTCTCTTTTCGCCACCTCCTTCCTCCAGCAAGCTTCATCCCTCTTCCTCCTGAATCTGGATCCTGGAGCTGTGGCAGTGGGTTCCTTTTATCTAACACCTGGGAGTACTTCTGGTGTCCACAGACATAGTGTGCTCCAATCCCTGCACCCCCCCCCCCCCCCCCCCCCCGGGTGGCACCCAGGCCCCCCCCCCTTCTCGTTGGAGGAGGGTCCTTCAACATACATGAGCGCATGTGCTCATGTGCCACCATGTTAGGAGACCGGGTCTTTCTTTCATGGATCTCCTTTCTACTCTATGATACGACAACGGTCTGGGCCACTCTATGTGATAAAGAGAGACATCTGCTCTGTCTGTACCCCCTTCAACTTTCTAGCAACCGCAGTTGGATTGGTGGGGGGGTCTGGATAGCACAGATGCCAACATCAACAAGCCGCTCCATCTCATCCAGCCTTTACACTTTGTCCTCCACCACTGGGCTGTCAGTCATCTTGCCCTTTTCCACTGTAGGAATCCTGGCTACTCACCATCCTTCAGACATCATGTCCAGAGACAATTCACTCTGGGTTCCCTTTTCAAATACGGTACAGGAAACACTCACCTGTACTACCACAAGTATCAGGATTGAGAGTCTGACACCATGTCTCTTCAGACATTCCTGCACTGTCTTCAGCTGTGCCTCAGCCATCCTCTCCAAGCCGTCAATCGCCTTCTTCAGTAAGTCAATTCTTTGCAAAATATTCAATACAGGCTGGACCATCTTTTCCAGCTCCCATGTAGTCCAGACTAAGTTAAATGTTTAGGCTGGTGGTAAACTTGGGTTTTTTTCATCCCTGTCTGCTGGCCATGAGCCATTAAGCCTCTGCCTCTCCTGCATGGGCTCAGTCGAGTGACCTATGTGCTCAGGAAAGCCCTTCAACTGGCCCACCACCCCCACTTCCAACAATTTTCCTGGTGAGAACCCAGCACATATTTCTCAAGCCCTCACATGCTTCAGGGAAGGTGGTTTGGACAGTCACTGCCCCCTCCCCCCTTTGCAGGATCCCATTCATTGGGCGAGTCTCCAGGCAGATTTCCGGAGATTCTTCCATGAGCAGAAGGGTCAGGTCCTCCTTGTTCGCATCGCAAGAGTTCATCCCATACCGACGCAAGTTTCGGCCATAGACGAGCATCTGGACATTCTCCATCAAGGAGGTAGGCATATGCAACATACATGTAGCTCTCCCAAGAGATATCGTCCCTGGGCCCAGCACCTACCTCCTTCTGAATCTCGTCCTCCAGTGATTACTGCCCTCTGCACAGAGTCTGTGGGTGCTGTTGTGCTGGGTTTTCCAACAAGAATTTAACAATGCAGGTCCTTGCTATGCAGGCAGCCAGGAATCCTGCTGACTATGCCACTTGGGGACACTCCAGCTCTCCAACATACAAGCTTTTTATTTGTGAATCTCTTGTCTGTTATAATTTCCTACAGCACAGCACACTCCTGCTTCTTCTTTTTCTTTTTCTCCCGCTCTTTCCACCTCCTCCTTACTTTAGCAGGCTTCGTTCCTCTTCCTCCCAAGTCTGGCCCTTGTAGCTATGGCTTGTAACACCTAGGACAAAGTAGGGCTTGCCAATCCCTGCACCCCCCATGCGCAGTCCCCATGGAAACTAAAAGGGCTGAGTCACAGACCTCCATGTCCCATAGTGCCCTGAGGGAATCCATGGTGATGTAGCAACCCAGGGGTGGCTGCCACCTAGCAATCTGGTGTAGATAATGTCTTGTGCATGCTGTTACCTTGGTCCTTCTGTTATCAAGGCGGATAAGGATGCCAGCTGTCCTCCACACCTTGTAGTGTAAAGTCCAGTACTTTAGTTACACTGACTGACCAAGGATGATAGAAGATGGACAGAGGAACAGCCATAAGGTTGTCACACCTATTTTACATTAAAGGAGTTAAACCCAGGCTATATGGGTGAATATCAGGTGTCCTTACCATTGGAAATGGGATGATCATATTTACATGTGTGAGCCCGTGGTTGTTTGAGGCTCTGCTGCTAGGTGAGATACTAATACTACCTTATATTTACTTTTACAAAGCCAAAACAATCGTTTACACTTTCTGATAATTTAATATATACTCAACAGAGCAAAACTTTATTTTATGTCAACTTTCATGCCATGCTGTCTCGTAATTCACATCTCAGATCTAAATACATGCATGTTAGGTAGACTGGCAGTTCTAACTTGGGCAGTGTGAGTCAGAGTATGACTGTGTCTTGCAAAAGACTACTGCCCTGTCCTGGGCTGCTCCCTGCTCTGTGCCCTGTAATGCTGAGATAGACTCCAGCCTCTAAAACTGTGAACTAGATTGTGTTGTTTAAAAATGGACAGATGGATAGACAGGTAGACCTTTCATATTGAACTTAGTCCTAATTGCTATGTACAATCAGGTAAGCAATTTGCTCACAACCTGTAAGGTGATTTTGACTGAATTGGTAGCTTTGTGCTTTTCACCCTAGGACCGTAAATGCTGGGCCACAATAATTACCTGGATATTGTCTTTATCAAGTTTAACTTTAACTATTCTGTTTACTTATTTATTTTATTTTTCAATTTTCAAGTTAATTTGTATTTTTTCCATATTTGTTACCTTGTATAGCTCATTGAGCTCTTAAGAGGAAATGCACTGAATATCATTAAACTGAATTACATTGAATTTATTTCCAGTCCAAAGCAAATTGACTGATATCTGAAATTCATTTTAAAAATATATTAATAATAATTATTATTATTTGCATTTATATTTTGCTTTTCTAACCTACTCAAAGCACTTTATATAAACTGGGGACCATCTCAAAATAGAGGCTCGTATATTTTCAGATATGTGCAATTTACTTTGAGAAGTCTGGTATGCCTTATAATATATCTCAGATGTATTTTGGAATATGTAAAAGAAATGTATTATGCATTTTAAAATATCACGCAAGTGAGCAGGATGCAGTTTTTAACATATCTTGAAATGCAGGCGAGATATTTTAAAGTATATTTTAAAATACCCCGAAATGCACGTAGTATCAGATATCTAAAACGATCTTTTGAAGAAATCTTAATATGCACTCCTATGACCTTAGATACATCTAAACACATTATGAATGTATTTAGAAAGAAGAGAGAAACCAAGATTAGGCTCTTTTTTGGGAGCTCTGTAGTAGTCGCTGTTCAGATCAGGGGAAACGTCTCTGTGTAACTTAGATGCCCTCTTGTAACCCATGTTCGTAAAGCTGTTGTTGTTGTTATTAAAAAAAAGCCTAGGGAGAGAAACTATTTCCGGATAGACTGCGCACGCACTAGGTTAAAGAGTGCTATGTATGATGGCTTCGTTTTTTCAATTCTGTTTGCGATGTTGTAGTGATGACGAATCCGGACACGTCCCTTTAAAGGAGATGCCGATGGTGCAGCTTGACACAGATCATATGGGTAAGATGCATCTTTAGTCTAACTGTAAAAAAACTGGAAAAATGTTTACTGGATGTAGTGATATGAGGGCGTGTATGTGTGTCTTAAAGTCATGAGACAACTAAGCCAATTTATCCAAAGCGCTAACTAAATCTTAAGAACTTTTATCAAAGTCATTAGTCGTGTCCCCCAAAAGGGCGTAGTTAGCTCTTGTTATGTGTTTTTTAAACGAACAGCAACAAGAATGGAGCTTCTTTCAGTCCAGTCCCGCTGTAAGGTCTATACAGACAATAAATCAAAATACTGCCACTTTTCACGGAGGCTCGGGTCTGACTGTCAATTGAAGAAGACAGCTTACATGCCCAATAGCATGGAAATATGGATACGACCCACAGAGACACGTCTGAAAGCCGCCACCCAGCCCCTAACTGCCTCTGTTGTGATGTGTTGCAGCTCTAAGCATGACGCTTTCCCTTCACGGAAGTAATTTGCATGCCGTACGGGTGACCCGGTGTTCCTCCTTTCCTTTGCGGGTGTGTTGTAGTAGAGTTGTTTGTAGTGCGCGTGGTAAAGGACGAGAACTATGCAATGAGTCGCTGTCAAAAATAACTCGTAATAATTTACGACAAATTTACATTTCAAACGTGTGAATTATGCCTGCGTTACTGAAAATTAGTACAATTCTTAAAATGCTTTATTTATAATCATTACCAATACAATAAACAAGTAGTTAACGGTAATAAAATATAGTTTACACATATAAGACGTATAAAACAAATATGTCGATAGTTCTTTTAACGTTCTTATTTTTAATATTTTGAGTGTTTTTTACGTTCAATTCCATTTCTGTTTTAAACAGACTAATATTTGATGTGTAATTTATCCATTTCATTTTATGCATGTGGTACTTCCAAATAATCAATAATAAATGTATTATAAATATACATCTGTTCTCCACATCTGGGCGTGTAAAATAAAACATCAAAATCATTGAAAGATGTTTGAAGATTCAAAGACAATTAACAAAATATTAAATAATCTTGGATTGAATACATTGTTAAAGCAAATTCATTATAGTTTCAAACCATATCTGAGTTTAAGTTGAATCTGGATAATATTTACTTAACAGGGAAAATGTTTTGAATAATTTTGCATGACACTTCCTTAATTGTATTAGTCAGACAATACATACTTGACATCATCCAAACATTTTGCCAATTAAGATTTGCAAATTTAGAATTAAGTAGGTTTTTGCTGGTGGAATATAAAATTTTACAAGATGGCATATAATGTTTGCATTAGATGCACTTTTGCCAGCTTCTTGCTTATATAAGACGAATGCATTTCAAATGCACTGTTCCACCAGATGACAAAATATCTTTTTGTAATATTTCTTTTGTTGCCTCCTCATAATGGGATAGAAAGTCAATTCTTGATCAGCATGATCTACGCCACCCATCGTGCTATTGTAGTCGACCACAGCACAAGGCTTCATAATCTGCTTGTTGTCTATTGTTTGTACAGTGACTGTAGTTGCATTAAGTACAGTGCTAAGAAGACAAACATCTTTTTTGTCCTTCCATTTCAGTGCAAGCACTTTACCCTTTTATCAAGTTAGTAGCTCACCTCGCTGTAATTTAGCTCTGCCAAAGTCTTCAGACATGCCATGACAGTTGGGATGCATCAGTCTTTCTTTGCAGCAAGATATCATATATCTCTGGCGAAGTATAAAAATTGTCCATGGTTACACAGTAACCTTGATCCAGCAGAGCATCTATCAAAGTCAGCACCAATGACGTAGCAACACCGTTCTCATTGTATTTTGGATCAAAAAGTTTCACTTTCCCTGTTTACAGAACCAAATTCAAGATGTATCCCGTTTTAGATTCACAAAGCTCATAAAACGTTATGCCAAATCTTGCTCTTTTTGATGCGATGTGCTGCATCCATTTTCCTACAATAGCCTGGTATATCGCCCAAATTGTCCTCAGTTTGAGTGCTGGATGGGTATTCTCATCAACGTCTTCATTGTTGGTAAAGTGCAGATATTTCATAATTAATAAAAACCTACACTCAGACGTAATTTCTCCAAAGAACGGTGTTGCCAAAATTTTGTTTTTGGACCGGTGCAATCGCTGCTTAGTTATTTCACTACAAGTCCTTGCAATATCAATAAGCCTAAAAAGGCCCAGATATCATCAGCAGTTGCTGGTTCCCATCTTTTTGAACAGGAAAATTGCTTAGGTGTATGGTTACTTGCCCAACACTGTTCAGCATAACGGTTCCTTTTGACAGCAATTTTTTTGATCACGTTATCATCCAGGAATGACTTCAGGTAAGTGAGTGGATCTTGGCTGTCAATGTCCACTTTTATTCCTGGCTGCCCCACAAAATCAAAACGAGGTGGCACTGATTTATTTGAAGAAGGGTCAACAGACAGCCAGACATGAGGGTCACTTTTGGATTCATCAGAATCACGTTCAAGACGCCATTATTATTGGGGTTGGGGGTTACTGATCACACTTATAGGTGAGAGGAGAAGACACAATGACACCTTTACCCATGTGATGATTGGACATAACGATTGCACAAGACCTGCCTATAACGTTTCCCAAGTAATACTCGGGACTTGTGCTGACAGCACTTTTCAGCCTGAGTGATTCTGCATTCTAATGATTACACAAGATGCTTCTGTACAGTTGCCCAAGTGACACTCGGGACTAACGCTTTTAGTACGTTTTTCGCAGCCTGAGTATTGCTCGGGTCTAATGCTAAGGAGGTTAAGGGTAGTCCTGACATCGATGAGAAGATATTAATTCTCTCATTGCCTTTATAATCTCCTGTTCATTTCTTTAAAAATTTGTGGTGTCATCAGCTAACTGACAAATTTTAACTCCTCTTCCATATAGACTGATACCTCGAAAATGATTGGTTTCAATGTGAAGGACCATTGTTTGCATTACTTCTTCACTTAACAAAATAATTCTTTTACTTCTTTAATCAAGTAATACTATGTAAATTTATTGAGGGTTAACATGCAGATTGGTGCAATAACTAAATAATATTTGCACCAAAAACACAGTTTTCTTTTCAGCACTCAGAATTAACGTCAAATCAAGCCATCATCTTGTACAGCCTACAAATAGAAATCTCAGGCATGAACAAAGTGTCAAAGATACGTCATTGGATGCACAAGGCATTCTCTATCAAGGAAGAAACTCTCGATTTTTCTTACTACCCATGTGCAACAAAGGTGGAAATATGTAGGACCAACCCAACACCTGTGCTGAATTCACAGGTATTTCTGCTAGTTTACTTGTTGCTGCACAACATTTGTTTTTGGTTTACAGAGCGTAAAAAAGTAGAGTTTGTTATACTTTATTCATACTAATTATAGTTGGTTAATAGTTGATGTCAGTCAACTAATTCAATAAAAAGTTTAGGGTTTCTCAGTACCATTAGGTGTATTGTGTTTTTTTCATTCTTATATATATATATTTTTATTTATTTTTTTTTTTTTTTAACTAGCTTACATTGAATTTGAATTGAAGAAATATTTAAGAATATGTGCAACACTTCTGTGCAGCTTTTTTTGAAGGTTAGGCACAGTATTGATAATTTCAAGTCGAATGTTAAAATCTGTCGAAGCAGATGTAAATATAAACATTGTTGAATGATGACATTCAAGAAATAATCCAAATTCAGTGATGGTTGATGTAAAATGCTAATTATCCTGTGTCTGAGTCTGTCTAGCACTTGTGTCACCAATGAAAAAGCAAATATATAGATCAGCAAATCTTGTTTACTAGACTGCTACAACAAAACTTAATTTTATCTACTTGCCTGTGAACCATATGTAGTTTGTGCTCACCAAACTCTAAGCTGTATTAAAAATTGTATTCTTGTGAAAACAAAATCTGCTTTTAGCCATGACTACAGTACCAGTAGCAGTACAGTGCGGTAATGATATTCAGATAGTAGCAGTGTGTGCTTAAATATCTGTCTTATAGAAATGAAACTTTATGAACAACTTAGCCTGACACATTACTAGGTAGCAGCAGTGACATACATTTGCATAATAAATAATAACCAACTATAATCAGTATGAATAAAGTATAATATGCATTACTTCCCTTTTTTATCTTCTGTAAACTAAGAAAAAACCGCGTTGGGTTGGTTCTCCATCTTTCCAGCTTTATGGCACATGCATAGTAACAAAAATCGATTGTTTGTTCCTCAATAGAGAATGCCTTGTGCATCAAACGTATTTTTGACACTTTCTTCACACTTGAGAATTGTATTTGTAATTTTTAGAACCACAATTTAAATTTGCTGTAAATTATTACAAGTTATTTTTGACAGCAATCTTACTCCATAGGGAACAGGGAAATTTTGTTTTGTGTTTTGCTACCACCAGTGGGTATCGTAAGGAGTAGATTCATACAGAGACCCTTCATGGAGAGCTGGAAAGGACAGGCAGAGAAAAGTCAAAAGTTGATAAGTAATTAGTTGCATTTCTTTTTTAAACTTCGTCAAAATTCAGGTATGCTTTCACATCAAAATAGACCAACCATCCTGTATCTGTCTTCTTCTTTTACTTTGTCATGGGGGACCAAAGCTTCAGATGTAAGGTAGGAGAGACCAGTGGTTGTGGGGCACAGCACATAATTATTAGTAGGCTCTGCTTCAACTAATTTCTTAATTGGAAGCCAAACCTTGTCATTTAAGTAAGACTAATGTTTAATTAAGTGCTTTGCCTAGGCAAACTGTCTACCGGTTTTAGAGGTTACTTATAGTGCTTCTCTTATATATTCAGAAACTATTTTTGCTGTTGTTGTTTTTAGTGCACAGTAGTAATTGTTAATTTGCTTACTACAATTTTACATTTTCAGTATCCCCGCCTTCAGTTTACTATGAGACATAAATAAAAAGCAGCCATTGGCTAATTCCTGAAGCCTATGAAAACCTCGTAATCCTGGCCCACCTTAAATCCCTTCACACCTCTTCATCAGCGTCTTTTGTTTTGTAAATGCGTCGAACTACGCAAACAGCAAGCAGCCTGCTGTCTCATCCTCCACCTTGATGAAACTCAGCTCACGGGCAAAAAGGTCTCCCAGCTCAAGCCAAGGCTCTGCGTGTGGGGTATCTGGAGTTGTAAGTGGAGTTGTGGAGTGCTTGTTTTTTTTATTATTTAGTTTTATTCTCTCAGTGATGCACATATAGCACAACAAACATCCTTCTCCCTCTTTGAATTGATGGAAGTTATCTCCATTCTTTTCACAAGAGCCGCGCTGTGGCTGATGCCTGCTCAGAACCGTTTGTTGTAGTGGAAATCAAAGATACAATGTCCCGTGACTACTGTAAGACTGGATATTTGAGTATGTGAACATCAAAGCAAATCACTCAATTCAAATGAAAATGGACACTTACTAACATCCTAAAACACTAGAAGCCAATTGATTTTGTATAAAATTGTTCCACAATAAATTTTTGTGTTTTGCTCACATTTGTGTGCCAACCATGACATTGTTGGGGATTGAGAATATCCTTTTTTGTTTGACATGATTCTTTCATCTTTTGTAATTAAATACAACCCTGCTATAATTTATTGTTTAAATTTCAGAATTATTTAGTGAAAGTCACATGCTGGACACATCACTGTTCTGCATAGCAACACTATTGTTATGCACCATCACAAAGTGCCATGAAATCAAAGAATATGACAATATCTAATTGATAAAGTGATAAGTACGATAAATGTTAACTGTAATAAAATTTAAAACAATTGTTTAGTATTGATTGATTTAAGGAGGAGCTTGGAAATAATAAAATATGAGTGGGCATTGTGCAATTAGAGAAAGCAATCAAAACTAGGGAAGCTGTAGAGTACAGTGTTCATTTCAGGGAGCCTGTTATAAAATAACTGTTTTAAGATTTAATCACTCTTTGAAGTGCCGCTAGGTTTAATTTAAGTTACTATCGATGAAGCTTTGCAAATCACATAGTGTTTAAAACCATAAAGAAGACAGGATTTTCATTAACACATTTGAAGCAACAATTTGGAAGAGTACTCAGGCTAACACTAAAAGACTTTAGTCCCTCCTTGTACTGGATTAGCAGCCTAGACAGGTATTCAGTTGTGGTGGTTTGGTGTTCACAGCTTTTTCTAACTGATCGATCTAGGATGTGACATGATCACATTGTTTAGACTCTAGCACTTTTGTTTTTATCTTGTTATATTCTGTTGTTGCTTCAGAAAGAGAAGCATTGAGGAGAGAATTACTGAAGTCGAAGTGATGAAAAAGAACTTTGGCATCTGAAAAGATGGAACAGAGAAGGACGCTGGACCAATCACTTAAGAAATGGAGTGATTTGAGTGTAGTCAAAGAAGCTCTAAGTTCAGTTTAATTTTAAGCAAAACGCTGTGACTCTTCCCCGAGGATGATGTAATCCACTCTATTATTTTTTGAGAATGAGACAGACTTCATGAGTTATGTTGGAAATCCTACTGAAAGCATTTTTTTGTCTTACTAGTTATTCATCCATCAAAGGTAGTACAGTGTAATTATGTTGTAGTTTTGTGTGAAGTGAAAGCCTATCCCAGCAGTACTGGGTGCACAGCAGGAGCCAACACTACATATGGATTCAGTCCAACACAGTGTATTCATGCACACACCTTTAGATAAATGCAATCTAAAAGTTTACAACTTACAGCAATGTTATAGCCTTGTCCAAAAGTCCCCACAAGTCCACTACCTAAAGAAACAAACGGAGAAAACATCTCATCATGTATTTTTCTAATTCATAACTTAAGTTGAAAAACCCTAGAATATACTTTATATTTTAATCTTTGTACAGACTAGGATGATCATTCAGGTGAAATTTGTTTGTAATGAAATAAAATCCCTCCTACATTGTGTTGGTAAAAGAGGGGAGATTAAAAAATGATGACAATGTTAAATTCAGAGATCCTGAGCTTTATTAATTGAACAAAAAATGAGAGTCCGTAGTCAGTCAGACTTCAGCTTTTCTACAGTTACTTTTCCATAAACACCTGTTTACATTTTTACATGAAATGACTATTATTGTAAAAGTATAATGTCCGTCACCAGTCACACCCAAAGTACCACTTTGCTTCAAACATCATATTTACATTTAGGAAATGGGTAAATGGTTATGTTCTATCTCAAGTTGTTGTTCTTGCCGAAAATAAAGCAAGTCATGGCAGTAAGTGAACATTTTCTTTCTAAAATAAAATTAAAGTCAGATGTACACCTTCCAAAATGTAAGTGCCATTTCCATAAGTAAATAGCTCATCTTATTTTCTGGCAAAGACCATTATGTGTCCAGTAGAGGCTACTACAGTACTGTGAAATCATTGATTTTTACAGAAACCAAAGTTCAAGTTGCTTTCTCCCATGACAGGTTGCCAGTTATACCTGTTAAACGTTACAGAAATGGAAATTAAAAAGCGAAGTCACACAGCCTAATTTTTCAAGATCACTGTGAAAGGGACTCAAATAGGGATACTTGGGAATGGCTATAATCTTAAATCTTTTTATTTTTCCACGCTTTCTGTGTCACTGTTCAATTGATACCTAGTTAATGGTTCCATTATTAATGTAAAAGGGACCATAAGTAAATATACACATTTTTGTACAGTTACCATCTGCTTCTAAGCACTGGCTGACCATTATGACTTCAGTCATATCACCAACTGTCATTTTTGTGGTGAGAAAGTTCAGTCAAGAAAGCTACATAGAATTTACAGTCTAATTGGTGGAACAAACTAATTGTTCTACGTTACACACAACCTTTTAGTTAAAAACTGGTAAGTTTTGAAGTTTGGGTTACTCAGCTCAAAATTTTTAAAATATACTTGTGCAAAGGTATTACTAAGATAATTTTAGGTAAAATCCTTCATAATTGTGTATCCTTTCTTGATTATAAAAAGATTTTTAGGAGAAAAATATGGTAACTGGGGTAATGGATGAAATGAGACCTAATTTTTGTAAGTCTATTTTTTTTTAATTATGATTTTTTTTTTATGTCAGTAATGTTAAATGCAATATTAATAATAGGTCTTAAAATGACCACAAATATACCAAATGTGAAACAGTATGGTTGTCATTTGACCTAGCACATTAAACAACATTTATTTAATCGAGAGATCATAAACTATGGTTCAAATAGGAACAACTGCCTTTTTTATATTACTTCTCTCTTTATTTGGTTTCTTGAGTTAAATCTAAAGGATATTCACGCTGCATAGGGAACATTTTACTTGGGTATTACAACATTTTGATCAGTAGCAGATTCATTCCTGTAGGTACTGATTTTTTCATTCACAGTAAGCTAACCTTTAGAAGGTGACTAATTACATTATTACAGAAGCCAAACCTATGTATTCTTAATACCCTGGAGTCTTTCTTTGAATACAAGTTGAGTAATCCAGCTCTAAATCTCGTTTACCGCTTTTCATTTTGACCATTTGAAAAGCTTTTTTTTTATTATTTGTAAACCACTGGATCAAGGGGCAAGGGAAATGTTGGATCTTTGAGCAGCAGTAGCAAAACACCCTATGTACCTGAGATTCTTCTTCTTCTTCTTTCGGCTGCTCCCATTAGGGGTTGCCACAACGAATCATCTCTTTCCATATCTTTCTGTCCTACTACATCTTGCTATGTTACACCCATCACCTGCATGTCCTCTTTCACCACATTCATAAACCTTCTCTTAGTCTTTCCTCTTTTCCTTTTGCCCGGCAGCTCTATCTTTAACATCCTTCTCCCGATATACCCAGCATCTCTCCTGTGCACATGTCCAAACCAACGCAATCTCGCCTCTCTGACTTTTTCTCCCAACCTTCCATCCTGAGCTGACCCTCTAATGTACTCATTTCTAATCCTGTTCATCCTCGTCATACCCAGTGCAAATCTTAGCGTCTTTAACTCTGCCACCTCCAGCTGTGTCTCCTGCTTTCTGGTCAGTGCCACTGTCTCCAATCCATATATAGCTGGTCTCACTACTGTCCTGTAGACCTTCCTTTTCACTCTTGCTGATACCCGTCTGTCACAAATTACTCCTTACACTCTTCTCCACCCATTCCACCTTGCCTGCACTCTCTTTTTCACCTCTCTCCAACAATCCCACTTTTTCTTTGCCATCGTCTTCCTCTGTATACTCTCCTGTACTTCCCCATTCCACCATCAGGTTTCCTTTTCCTCCTTCCTCTGAGGACTCTTCTTGCTGTCACTCTTACTACTTCAGCTGTAGTTTCCCAACTGTCTAGTAACTCTTCACTGCCACCCAGTGCCTGTCTTACCTCCTCCCTGAACTCAACCTTGCAATCTTTCTTTTTCAACTTCCACCATTTGATCCTTGGCTCTGCCCTAACTCTCACCCTCTTCTTGATCTCCAATGTCATAACTACACTTTCCCCTGCCAACACTTTGCAGTCTTCAATCTCCTTCAGATTGACTCTTCTGCACAGGATATAATCTACCTATGTTCATTTTCCTCCACTCTTGTATGTCACCGTATGTTCCTCCCTCTTCTTAAAATACGTATTCACCACAGCCATGTCCATCCTTTTCGCAAGCTCCACTATTATCTGACCTTCTTCATTCCTCTCCTTGACACCATAACTACCCTTCACCTCCTTGTCTCCTCTGTTCCCTTCACCAACATATCCATTGAAATCGGCTCCAATCACCACTTTATATGCCTTGGGTACACAGTCCATCACTTCATGCAACTCACTCTAGAAATCTTCTTTCTCATCTATCGCACACCCAACTTACTGGGCATATGCACTACCTCCAGTTTCCAGCTTCATAATCACTCTTTTCACCTCCAAAACACTCTTGACATACTGTTCCTTCAGAATAACCCCTACCCCATTTCTCCTCCCATCCACACCATGCTAGAACAATTTCAATCCACCTCTGATCAACCTGGCTTTACTCCCCTTCCATTTAGTCTCTTGCACACACAATATATCAACCTTCCTTCTCTCTATCATATCGGCTAATTCTCTCCCCTTACCAGTCATACTGCCAGCATTCAAAGTTCCTACCCTCAGTTCCACTTTCCTTATCTTCTTCCTCTCCTTTGTGCCTCCGGACACATCTCCCCCCTCTTCTTCTCCTTCTTCGGCCAACAGTAGCTCAATTTCCACCAACACCCTGTTGGCTAACAGTACTGGTGGTGGCCGTTGTTAACCCAGGCCTCAACCAATCCGGTATAAAGGAAGTCACTTTTATAGCTAATAGTTCATAACTAGTTGGTTGCCAAAGGGTATTATATGTCAAAAATGACATTCAACCCAAAATAACATACGGTGTGAAATGCTTGGGCCTGCAATTGATAAAGCAGCCTTCGTTTGCAACAGCCTGAATTATGCATTTTGACTGGCAGACCTGACTTTGGAAATACTGTAAATGGTGACCCTTTTGAGCCCTCTCAGGTAACATTTAACCTTTTGATCCTATTAAAGTCAATTTGGAAATGAATTACAAAATTGGGTCTATGAAGATGAGTAAACAAGTAACATCTATTTTCTGCTTTTAATAATCTGTAAAGCAAATAAAGTCAACAGCAGTAGCACATCAAGATATTCACTTGATGTTGAGGGTCATACAGACTTCTGGCTTTTAATCCATCCACCATTGTTGGAACACCACGGTGTTTTGAGTAGATGGTGGTGGCGCAAGCTAAGTAGATGGTGGTCGTGAACAGATGCAAAAGTTTGGCAAACTTTTTGGTCGTAACCCGATTTGTACGTGTTCCGAGACGTTCGTGACCTGAGGTTCCACTGTATACTGTAAAGTAATATTACGTTGAACTTCAGGGTTTTAGGTCAAACTGTAATGATTTGTTGCCAAAAATGTAATACACAAAAGTAATGGTCATAGGTACCAAATGATACGTTCTGGTGGCCTCCCCAATGTCTGACCAAAATAATAATTATTTTGAAGGACAAAAAGCTTTGATTTGATGTGATATGTTGTGAATCTTGCTAATAACGTCTGTGTAACTTCTTTCATTTGCTTTTTTGTCTTATTAGAATGTGCTATTTTTGACAGTCTGACATAATTATCAATCATAGGAATACATGCATGTATTTTAACAAGTTTGTGAATATTACAGTGGCTCTAAGGTTAAACCTAAATTTGCATTTAAATTAGAAACATAAATATAAGTAGTAACTATTTGTATCCAGGATTAAAAATGTAAAAAAAAATAAAATATTTTTTAAAGTGCCCCTTTCCCTCTGTTGAGCCACTGCCCACCAGATGGTCTGTGAATATCACTGCTCTGGCTCTTATGAACATGAATTGGATTAAGCAGTTTTGTTAACGGATGGATTGATGGATGGAGAAATAAAAGTAAATTCACAAACTGTGATCTTTTTGTTGCCCTTGAACTAAAAATGACTGTTATTTTGGTCTGATCAGAATTTCCATCACCACATATGCTTTTTTTTTGTTTGTAAGGTGAAAACAACACCATTTCAACTACACTTTGTTTTTAAATACTGTCTAGTTAATCTTCAGAGTACAAAAGCATCGTCACTTTGCATTATATAGTGTGCAACATTCTTTTTTTGTGAAAGACTTCATCATTCCAGAGAACAGATAACAGTGAACAAAAAGGAACTGTGATATATGAGTAAATTAATAGTTTCATAGTAAAGTATGGTTGCTGATATTTTTATATTTTACACTTACTGGACGTGGGAATAAGACTAATGTGTGTTCCTGAACATGTAATTTATGTTTGCCTTTTATCTAAAAAAAATCTGCAGACAGGATGGAATAATGAGTTATTAAACACATTTCCTGCTTACTACTTCATAATAACCATTAAAAAATGAACAAATATCACAAGCCCATGAAGACTGCACTGGTGTTTTTTAGATGCTGATTTTACCCTACTAATGCTAATAGCTGCCTTAAGCACAGAGATACGAAAGCAGTGTTTCAGACAAGAGCAATTTTCTGCATTATGAAATGTTATGATAGTAAATTAGGTGAGATTTAAATGTAGACTGTAACATTATATAGAGTAGAATCTGGAAAGAGAGAAAATGTCAATGTTTGGTATTCAACCTAATTAAACATGACAGCTCCTAAACAGATTCTGCTTCTTAAAGCCGTACCAATTGTAATGATAATTTAGGGAACAGTTTTAAATTCTTAGTGTAACAATCAGAGTGAAATTATTTGACACCTTGATTTTTGAGGGTACAACATTACCCACATTTAAAGAAATTCCAGAAAAGTAAATCTGGACTGGTCTGGTTTGTAAATGTGTGAGGATTTACTAAACCAAACTTCAGACAACACTGTCCAAATGAAGCAAGTTTAGGACAGTTATCAAACTTGCTGCAAATATAACTTGACTTCAAAGGGGCTTGCTTATTGCAGAGTTACAAAACTCTAGAAAAACATTGGCGTCTCTCACCTCATTAAAAATGGTAGGTCTCAGTTTGATTACTAATTTAGAGTTAAACTACACTGGGCTGTATTAGTCTCTGTGCAGCACAACATGTTATGTTCTTACTTTGGAAGTCTTTAAATGTTAGCCAAGACATCTCAAAAGACATGGTAGCTTTATAGGAAATTTTATTTTTAAGAATAGGTAAGGAAACTCCACATACTCTCGGTCATAACAGGATCAGTCTAATTTAAGCCTACTAAACTTTAAAAATAATATCAGTGACATATAAATTTTATATTTCTTCACATCAGAGAAACCGTATTGACTGAAAACATATTTATTATGTATACTGTTTGTGTGTGTGTGAATGTTGTATATAGTAAGCTGTATATACAGTAATATTAAAAAAAACAAGCTAAAGGTTTAGAGCCACATAATATTGTCATACTTTTACTATGAATAAAATTATCTATTTGCCATGTTCTAGTTTTAATGCCTTCAATTAGCTAAGAATAATTGCTCTGTACAGCCCTTTAGTATGCCATTTTTCAACAAATGTAAAATGTTATGCTAAACAAAAAGATCCCTTACTTTTTCTAATATCATCAGGATTGTGTTTGGTATAGAAAGGTGCTATATAAAGTGGAGAGTTCATGTGGTAGTATTGAGCAGTTCATTTTCTTTGTTTTTTTTCTTTTTCCTTTGGTCTACAGGTACAGATGTTGTAATTGTAAAAACTGGCAGACGAATATGTGGCACTGGAGGCTGCTTGGCAAATGCCCCTCTACACCAGAATAAGAGCTACTTTGAGTTTAAAATTCAGTCTACAGGTTGGTAATACTAAGTTTTAATTTTTGCAACTCTTAATATCAAGTAAAGATAAACCTCTGACACATAAGGACTTTTGTCACTGCCATCTGCTATTCTCATCTTTTCAGTCTGTGGGATGACATAACATGTAGTAGCATGACTCACTATCATTTTGTTACTACACTGAGATAAAGCCAAAATAGTACTTGTTTCCAAACTGTTCACAACCAGACCCTAGTTACATGATTTTGTTTAATGTGTTAATTTAAAGCTACTTTAGTACATTGTCTCAAATGTGGGTAATTTGTTTTTTTTTTTGTTTTTTTTTGTGATAAAAGTGAAGGCTGACTGTAGTGCTTTCCCATTTCAATTCCATTCTTTTCCTGTATTATGCATTACAGTATCTGAAAATGAATACATTACCTCACCTAGTCAGCTAATAGGATATTGGTTTACATAACACAGTGTGTCAGTTACAGGTCAGAGGAGTTTTAATGAAGCTGTGCAGCAAAGCTGAATCTGGAGCACTTTGTGCACTTTTGGTCTCCATATTACAAGCCACTCTAGTGAAGTATTAGAAATGCAGACTATGTGACACACCCTGAAAAATTAAACTTATATTTCTCTTAGGTGTCTGGGGAGTGGGAGTAGCCACACAGAAAGCTAATTTAAATCACATTCCTCTTGGACGGGATATTCACAGCTTAGTTCTGCGACATGATGGTTCTATTTATCACAATAATGAGGAGAAAAACCGCTTACCTGCAAACAGTATTCCCCAGGAAGGAGACATAGTGGTAAGTCTTTTTTCCCCCTTCTGAACTGAATGCATGAAGGATGTTCATGTATTATATTTGCAGAGATGTTTAAATTATTTTGATTTCTATGTTTTTTTTTTTTAGCCTCTCACAGTTTTGTAAATTTGTAACCCTTCTATAGATATACTGCACTTACTGTATGAAGAATAATTTAATTTAGATGTTTCATGCATGTTAAATGAGATAACTTAGAAATAATACTTTTAATATGTGGGTTTACAATCTCACAAAGTGTCTGTTTTTATTATTTTTCTATTCATGTCATTTTACAATTTCATTTGATCTCATATCAGTCCATGGAAACTCCAAATTTTTACTGAAGGTTCATCTTATAATTACAGTACCAATATTGACAAATGGATAAGAGCAAGTGTGCACTGGGAATTGAAATGGAGCTGACACTGAGCATTGTTTAGCTGTGTTCATATTGATAAACATGTTGCTTCAGTGCCAGATATTTGCAAACGTGCACAAATATTATGCACTGTACAAGCGTATTTTACATTTAGGTGTCACACTAGTCAGTCCAAAGACATGCAGGTTAGGTGCATTGGCGATTCTAAATTGTCCCTAGTGTGTGCTTGGTGTGTGGGTGTGTGTGTGTGTGTGGGTGTGTGCCCTGCGGTGGCCTGGCGCCCTTCCCAGGGTTTGTTTCCTGCCTTGCGCCCTATGTTGGCTGAGATTGGCTCCAGTAGACCACCGTGACCCAGTAGTTAGGCTATAGCGGGTTGGATAATAGATGGATGGATGTCACACTAGTGTTAATTAAATGCAATGGCCCTAATAAAAAGTTCTCCCAAGTTGAAGTTATCGTGCAATTTTCTTTACTGTTCCACAGAAATATGTTATGAATAAATTAAAAGAATTAAGTGAGCAACTAGGATGCATACATGTAATTTTTGAATTTTAATTGCTGCTTTCATCCTTTTACTAGAAAGGGGGTAGACATAAAATACTTTCTATTACCTTTTCTCCTTATTCCTCTTCCATAGCTCCTCCCATTTTATATGGGGTAGCTATTTTTTTGCCTAGACTTCTCCTGTTTGGAGAAAAATTGAAATGACATGCTGTTTGCTCTCCAGGCTCGGCTGAGCAAGCAGGTGTACCTCAGTATTTGAGGAGCACTGCAAATGTAAAACTCTCATCTTCTTTGAATAATGCGTTGCAGAAAATAAAACTAATCTGTCCAGTACAAGCTGCTAATGTAACACTAGTGTCACAGACTACTGAACCCTGAAGTGCATTGTTGTAATGTTTCTGATTTTGCTTAAAACTGCAAGTTGTATGCGAGTTGTGAGCATATAAGAGTGGTAAATAAATATTGACAGACTGTTGTCATGATGCTGCAAACTAGATACATTTTCTTTCATGAAATAAGTTTGTTTTAAGTTTTGTGATAGTTAAAATTAAGAGGGACTCTGTGGAAATGCTCAGCATCAACAAAGAAATGCATGAGGTACTAACTGACTACAGTATGTTATGGTCCTGGTTGGTTAGAGTGTAGTCGAAAATAAATAGAATTGTTTCTAGTGTAGAATAAACTATGAATATGAGGAGCATCTATTACAGTTGCTTCATCAAAGTACATTTAATTCATGTTGGTTTAATATTCTGTAAGTTTACAGCAATGTTTAAAAGAAAAAAATGTGTTTCTTTTGTGTTGTCTAAGTCATAAAGCATGTTAAAACATTATCTCAGTTTAGTTTTCTTTGTTATGTTTAAGCTGGGTTGGTAAACCACTAATATTAGTAAGGAGTATATGGTAAAGAATGAATATGCTGTATTGAGCTAGCAACATAGCAGAAAAAACAACATCCCAGTCTACACATATTGTAGAGAAAAATAAACCTCTGAGGGCCCGATCATTAGATAGAAGGCAAAATAAATGTATTGGAGCCCAGCCTTCCCCTCATCCTTTTCTGCAATGTTCTGTGTTATTGAGTGTTCTTGAATTTTGTGGAATTTGAAGGTTGGCAACATGTTTCTTTTATTGATGGCAGTGCTGATGTCCTGACTCAAGGTTCAGTGACATTGCGTTATTAAAGTGGCAGTGATACAGTGCAGGACACAGAGAAGTAAAACCAGAGTGTAAAAAAGCATAGTAGTAGCCTACTGCAATGATTTAAACAAAAAAGGCAATTTGAATAGCTTTAGCAGTATGAAATCTAATATGATGAGTCTTCACCCTTGATTTAAATGCTAAGACAGATGGGCCACTTGTGCAACTCTGGTTACAAAGTTAGTAACTTCTGTAAGGTCGGGTGGGTAATGTATCATTTGTGATCTTCATTGAAGTGAAAAAATATTGTATTTGCCTCATTTTTTCCACATATACAGGTTTCAGCTGACCCATATTTTGACTGGAGCAGATTACCAAGGAAAAAAGAATTCAAATAATGCTCCGTTTGTAATCTGAGATGAATTGTTATTGTTTCTTTTTATAAAGTTGGGGCTGTGACCAGACGGTTAGTGCTGCTACCTCACTGCAGAAAATAGGCTTCAAATCTTGGTGTGGTCACCATCTTCATAGATGTTTCATGTGTTAGAAGTGCACTAATTTTGTTTTACCACTTTTTCTTGTTTTTGATACATTCATAATTTCTATTAATGTTATTTTGATGACACTTAATGCATTGCCATTTTATGTGGCTGTTTTCATCTTTCTGATATTTGTGATGACACATGATATGATGGCAGTGAACTTTATAGGTTTTTAAAGGAAAGACATCAGTAGGGTCCTTGTTCAAACTTCATTTGACAAATTTTTTTCTGACCTTGCTCTTGTTTTGACCGTTGTACTTGGTAATTGATTTAACAGCTCTTATGATTTATTCCTTAGAAAGAACCTGATTTTAGATATCTGACACTCAAAAAATAAAATGATTGCGTGGAATTTGTCCAACCAGTCAACAATAACAACATTTATTTATATAGCACATTTTCATACAAATGGTATAGCTCAAAGTGTTTTACAAGATGAAGAAAGAATAGTTTATATGAAACAAAAATAAGATTAGGCAATACTAAGTAACAAAGAATAAAGTCAGATAGCCAGAAGGACAGAAAAAAAAGATGGGCTGGAGAAAAAAACTAAACAAAATCTGCAGGGGTTCCACGGCCAAGAGACCACCCAGCCCTTACTGGACATTCTACCTACATAAATGATCTAAATCAGTTCTCATGGTTTTTAGGCTTCACATGAAAGAATTTGATGAAGATGGTTATGTGGACATCTGGTGTACTGCTTTCAGTTAATCTATGTAGGGACTGCATGGTGCCTTGATCAGGTGGTGGTGGCACAGATTGCCACCACAGAAAAACCAGAAAAAGAACAGCAGAGAATAGTAGGGATTAGTACGGATTGCGGAGCCTTGATGAAAATGATAATTCAATGCATGTATAGCTTAACAGGGATACACTAAACTGTAGCTATGAGAAAGCCATGTTAAAATGTGTTTTTATCTGTTTTTAAAATGCTCCACCGTATTAGCCTGGTGAATTTCTACTGGTAAACTATTCCAGATTTTATGTGCATAACAGCAGAAGGCTGCCTCACCAATTCTTTTAAGTTTATCTCTTGGAATTATAAGCAGACACTCGTTTGAAGATATAAGGTTACGATTTAGACTGTAAGGTAACATGGCATTCCAAAATATAGGGCACAGCGAGATTACTTAAGGCTTTGTAAACCATTAGCAGTATATTAAAGTCAATTCTGAATGTCATGGGTAACCAATGTAATGACACAAAACTGTAGAGATGTGCTCAGATTTTCTTTTCCTATTTAAGATTTCTGGAAAATACATTCTGCGCTAGTTTCAACAGATTGAAGTCTTCCTTGTGTACTCCTGAAAGTAGTGCGTTACAGTAATCTAGTCTACTAAAAATAAAAGCGTGAACTAATTTTTCATCATCTTGCAATATTATAAGGGATCTAACTTTTACTATATTCCTTAAGTGAAAAAATGCTGTCCTGGTAATCTGATTAATATGTGATTTAAAATTTATGTCAGAGTCAATAATTATCCCTAAATTCTTTATCTCTGTCTTAACTTTAAAGCCCAATAGATCAAGTGTATTTCTAATACCCTCATTATATTAATTTTTTCTAATAACTAAGAGTTCTGTTTTCTCCTTATTTACTAGGATAAAATTACTACTCATCTATTTGGAAACACAAGTTATTGATATTGATAAATTATTGATAAATACAGTTGTGTGTCATCAGCATAGCTGTGGTAGCTCACATTATGCCTTGATATAATCTGACCTAATAGAAGCATGTAGATTGAAAAGAGTAGTAAACGCAGAATAGATCCTTGTGGAAAACCATATAGAATATCCTGTATCTTCTAAGTATAATTACCACAACTAACAAAGAATTTTCTACCTGTTAAGTAAGACTCAAACCAATTTAGGACACTGCCTGAGAGGCCCACCCACTGACTAAGGTGATTTATAAGAATATTGTGTGGTATGAAATGCTGCACTCTGATCTAGGAGGATAAGAACAGATAAACAGCCTCTATCCGCATTAACCCACAAGTCATTTGCTACTTTAACCAGTGCGGTTTCTATACTGTGATTTGTTCTAAAACCTGACTGAAACTTGTCAAGAATAGCATGTTTATTAAGGTGATCATTTAGCTGCTTAATGACTGTCTTTTCTATAATTTTACTTAAGAAAGGCATTTTAGAAATACAGTAAGTCTGAAATTGTCAAAAACAGAGAACTTGAGATTATTTTTCTTGAGCAGGGGTTTAACAACAGCAGTCTTAAGACAATCTGTGAAGACCCTCGTATCTAATGGTGAGTTTACAATGTCAAGCACACTGTCAATTAGCAAATCGAATACTCCTTTAAAAAAACTTTGAGGGTTTCAGTTGAGAAATTGTTCTGCATAGATCAGGTAAATTTTTTCTGGTGATAGAATTTACCGGTAATTCACTTAAAATGGAATACCGGGATTTATTAGGATCAGCTTTGGGGGATTTGCTATATTATTTCTAATAACATTAATTTTGTTTTTTTAAAGATACACCAAAAGGCTCACAAGTTTCACTGGTAGTTTTTTGGAGGCATTCCATTGAGTGACCTGAGTTTAGCAAGCAATCAATAGTAGAGAATAAAATTATTTGAATTACCAGCATTATTATTTATAATTTTAGAGAAGTAACACTAGTCCAGACGGACTATGTTATTTTAGCCATTAATATTTCATAGTGAACTATCAATTTAGTTTTTCTTCATTTACGCTCAGCTCTCTGGCATGTTTTCTTTAAATCAGACACTCTTTGGGTCTTCCATGGTATAATAGCACTGGAGGATTTTTTAACTATCTTTTCAGAAGTGACTATGTCAGCGGCAGCTCTGACTTTTGCACTAGAATTTTTCACCTTACTATTTACATTATTATCACTGTTGTAATAAGCACTACAAACTGACTGGTTGTTTATAATATTAGCAAACTTTGAAGCTGCAGGTGTATCAAAATAGCATTTTTTTAACAATACTTTTCTTATCATTAGTTTTAGCTATCAGTATTTGTACATTAATTAATATGAAACAATTAATTTGATAAACCGATATGCACGATCTGCCTCACATCAACTTTGAATCTTTGAGTAATCACTAAATCCAGTGTGAGTCCCCCAAGTGAATGGGGTGGCTAATGTGCTGGCTTAGATCAAAAGAGTGCAGGAGGCTAACAGATTCTTTTGCTTTTGGGTCACACTGGCTATTGATATGAAAATTAAAGTCTCCAACAATTAAGAAACTGTCTTAGTTATTATAATTGACACTTAGTCTGAGAATTTCTCAGTGAAAGACACATTATATTTAGGAGGTCTATGCATGGACAGTTCTAGAGACTTAGAAACTCCTAGAATAACAACTACAAGATGCTCAAAAGATGTGAACATACCAAAGGCAACATCTTTACACTTTAACCGGTTCGAGTAAATACTTGCTAAGGCGCTGCTATTTTTACCTTGGCGAACCTAATAAATAAAGCTGTAATTTGGATATGCAAATTCAATTAATACAGCCACACCATCAGAGGTGAGCCATGTTTCACTTAATGTAAGAAAGTTGATTTTCCTATCACTAATAAGATCATTGATGTAAAACATCTTGTAGCTTATTGTATTTAATAAGGCCATATTTAAGGTCTCAGAAGAATAGTGCTAAATTGGCAGAGTGTTACAGCAGCTTAAAATGGTAATGTACTGTAGTTGTGTTAATGCAGCTTTGTGCAGATTGTTTATTTAATCTATAATCTGTTGTTATAGTTTTAATACAGTGCACATCTACAGGTGAAATGGTAATTAAATTATTTGCATTTATGCTGCATTGTCCGGGTTTTTTTTTACTTAGACTGAGGTTGGTTACTATAGTGCTAATGCAGTGCACATTTGAGGAAGAGCTCACAACAGAGTTATAATGTCCTAGCAAGGCATTATGGAAAGAATTTGGATTAGAATTACATAGGCAAGAGAGACAACTGCCTGTGGGGGAGCGGAGAGGGTTGAAACAGTTCTGGATGGGGATGCTTGCTTAGCCGATGGTGGTAATCTAGCCTTAAACCCCCGCTGGCATAGCTGAAACAGGCAGATTCTATCATTGTTGTCGTAATTGTTTCGAGGGGTGCTAGGAGTAAAACTCACTTGCTCCTGAAAGTGAGCGGCATGGTGTGGAGTCGAAGTTGCTGAATCTTGATGAGCTGCGATGATTTCAGCTGTCCAGGAAGACTCAGTTCCTTCAGTTCTTCGGTGCATCCATCTAGTCAGGAGTCGCTTAGGGCCCAGAGTTCTTCGACAACGCGCTGCATCTCGCTGCTGGCCATTGTCCACTTATGCTTCCGCTTCGTGTCCTAGGAAAGAAAAGCAGTCCACACTGTTATGACATAATGATCTCTTTATCAGTGTACTTTAGGGTAATGGACATCTCTAAATTAACCACATATGAGTGTGAATGTTTCCTGAGCCCAATGCTACCAAGATATGGTATGGATTCATAAGAAACTGCAATAGACAAAGCATTTTCAGAAAAAAGAATAAATGGAGGGCTTTTTATTTTTCTCATATATCATATTTAGAACTAAAAAAAAGACATTTTGAAAATGTAAATATTTTCCGAAACTGCATGAATTATCAAAATATTCATTTTTGGTTGCATTGCCAATCCCATTTTCTGTGAAAAACCTGAAATCTAGGATTGCATATGCTTAGTAACCTAGCTTTGATTACCACATCCACATCAGATCCTGTTTTAATGATTACTGTACATTATTCTTTTTTTTTTTCTTTTCTGTAAGTTGTGTTTTACTAGTATAAAAGAGCATTGCCTTGTGTGTTTATATTGCTTTTTCTCTTTACTGCTTGTGTCCCCTTGTTTAATTTATGCGTCTTCTAGCAAAGAGAGTTCTTTAGCAAAGAGAGCAAACTTAAGTGAGAAGTTTAGCATACTTGTTACATACTGCATATTTTTGGAATTAAATATGGGGATAAGCTGTAATTTTTGTGTCCCTTTTTCTTTCTTAGGGTGTCACATATGATCATGTGGAATTAAGTGTATATTTAAATGGAAAAAATATGCATTGTCCTGCATCAGGAATTAGAGGGACAGTATACCCTGTTGTGTATGGTAAGTCTAATGGATATTTCTGGTGTCACTTGTTTCTGACAGATATTGTCCACTGACTAACTTTACATGGGCAGAATTGTTTAAAGATGAAGACTAACTGATAAATCTATATCATTTATATTAATAAGGGCCTTTAACAAATGTATTCAGAAAGTATGTTGCATATTAAATGTACTTTTTTCCTCCTTCTCGTTACTATTTCAGATTTCTCAATCAAAAGTATTCAATAATAACATTACAAATAAAAAATGACATTAACCAGTGCACTTATGTCATTTACTCATTATTCATTATGTGTACAACATTATGAACATTCATTATAACATTCATTGTAGTTCAACAATTAATTAATGGACTCCTATTTCTAGGCCCCACTTATGTTGATCAGCTTTAAACCACTTTGTTATTCTGTCCATTTAATCAAATATGCATCTCTGTGTGTTCTCATTATGTTCTTATTAATTTATAAAGTTTGTATTTGTATCTATGTGTAAAATTGCCATACAATAACAAACTGACTTGCATTGAATCTTCGTTTGCTGGCATTGGAAACCCTGTTTTTGTCACAGGTAATAGCTTGAAAAGTTGGCAGGACTCTTTTTTCATGACTAAAAAAAAATCCAGTTTTTCTGTCTGGGTTGCCATTAATGTAAAGTTTGCCTGTTCTGTCAGACTTTTCAAAAGCATACCTTATACCCTTAATTACCTAGTATGTTTGTGACTGTACCCTGTGATGCACTGTCACTCCAGTCAGATCTGACTTTTTATATTCATTCACAAAGTCACACTAATTAAAAACCAGATGGTTTTGAGGCACCAGTTGACCTTACATGGTGTATCAAGAGAAAGACATTAGTACTGTATGTAGTGCAAATTCCATTTTGACAGTAAAGAGGGCCACTCTGTCACCAAGATGTCCAGAAACATGATGATACTAATATGGTGTGAGCAGTAGGAGGTGTTGTAGTACTCCAAACCTCAAACACCAGCACACTGACACAAGTCCTGGGTTCACATAAATAATTTATTCTTAACAATGCCTTCACAGTGCCTCTTACACAATTTTTTTTTCCGGTCTTCTCCATACCTCCAGGCGAGCTTTGTCCACCTTTCTCCCGATTCCGATTCACTCGGATGTGGCTGAACAGCCCCTTTTATCTTGGGCCAGGAAGTATTTCTTGTACCAGGTAATAGCCTGACAGAAGTACTTCTGGGTCCATCGGAAGTCCCAAAACCCACAGAGCACAGCTCCTTGGATCACCCCTTGGTAGAGCCCAGGGACCCTAACAGGGCTGATTTGTGGGTGTCCATTGGTGTGCCTGTCTCCCAGGTTGCTGCCACCTAGCAGTTCGTGGAAGCATATAATTTAAATAATCCCCCTGTCCTTGCTTCAGTTGGGATCCCAGCCAGGTAAGGGGTCTGAATCCATCCCAACTGGGATGCCTGCACATGCAAGCTGTCCATCACAATGGTAAGAAGGCCTTTTAAATAAATGCAATTGTTACATACTAGTATGACTAGACATTGTGACAGTAAATACATTATTAACCCCAAGTACCGTGTGCCAACTTCATTTGTTCTGTATATTAGATGTGAATAATTTCTCATTCAAGTCCCTGATGTAGATGTGACTTTGGGCACGTTATTGCACCATGTTAGCAGTACATCAGTACACTGTGTTTATTGACCAATCACATCAGACACAAGATCTGATCACCCAGATTACTTGTGATAACAAGATAGCTTCCTTTAGCAATCTGTGGACCTTATGAAGGATTGCATGAATGAAAAGAGTAGTCCTCAAACAGAACACAATGGTGGTTTAAGAGCAAAATACAAATTACAGCCACTTTAGTAACACCAGCTAAAAAAAATGAGTTTTAAAATTCGTCACTTGTAAATTACAGGACAGCTGTCAGTAACCTTGCTGACAAATTTTAGTTTAGTGTTTGGTTAGTGGTTGGAGATTTCTGAGGTGGCACCATTTCCTTTTGTTCTTGTTGTTTTCAGTACACTAATAATGTAGCCTCTGTGATTCGAGTGGTTGTGTAGTGCTTTCTAGTTCTTGTGATGGTACAAGTCAGCACCATGCTCCCTCTTCCATTTTGATATTTTGTCTTTTTGCCTATATGACCAAAAAGAAGCATACTGTAGCTGGTAAAAATAAAATGCATTTAAAGTGTTTAAGCAATCATGAACAAAGTTTTTATTGGTGGTTCTTGTATATTTCAGGCAGTGTAAAGTGTTCCTGGCTTATCTGTCTCTTTAAGCACTTCATTTTGTGTGTACAGAGAATCCTGTTTTTGTGAAGATCTTTGTTTTATGAGTATCACATTTGTTTGGATTTTCAGATGTATTTCATGCAGCAGTACAGGAGTCATTATATATTCATGTTCTTTTTTACATGTATAAGTAGCACATAGAATTTTTAACTTGTGTTTATTCGCAAGCCCCGCACCATTTTCCTCACCATTACGCTACCACTACCATTGACAACAAGGCAAGAAGGTTTCCTTGGATTTATGCTGTTCGTGCCAAATTTTGAGCCTACTGTTTGAATGTCTGTGCAGAAATGGAGAATCAATCACATGACCATTATACATAAATCTTTCTGCTTTGAGCTTTGGTCTTCTGCGGCTATAGGCTAGGTGCTTAGTTGTATGTTGAGGGTGATCAGATGTACAGGTTAGTATTTTAACTCTCTACATGTGATATTCAACTTGAACGTGAAATGACCTTCAACATACCACTGTTGTTAAAAAGCTGTAGTTTGAGCTTTTGTGATCTTTCTTTTAGATTGAACAAGTATGACCATTTGCTCCCAACATCTCTTGCTGTCAAGGTGTTTTTATCCACATATCTGCCAGATGTTCCTGAGGTGCTAGAACCATCAGGTCTGGCATCAACAATTGAAATAAATATTTATTCTACAAGGTCCCTTCGGCAAAGGTGTCTGCCAAATAAACAACAGTAACAGAAGCAAGGTAGTAACATGATTTTGTGGTAGGCTACTCCATTTCTTCTAGTGAATTCATACTCAAGCTGAAGTATTTTCACTTTTGAAACCTTTTTACATTGTTGGTGTTGTAAATTTTCAATGAATAATAAAAGCACTTTTCAAACTGGGCAGGAGAAAACAAATAAAAATGTCAGCTGAGAGTTTTCTACCATCAGTATTTTTATCACCCTCCACACAGACGTGACAGTTGAAACATGACATTTTGTATTGTTTAGTGACTCCTGAAAACATGAAACGTTCTAACATGAATACTATAACTTATTAGCCATGTTGCATTTCTATAAGACACTTCCGTTCTTCTGGGAAATTTACATGTCCAAAATGGGTGTGAGGTGTTGCCAAATATTTAGGGAGTAATATTCTTTGCTTTCCAACTAAAAACGCTCTCTTTAGTGAGTTTCACATTTTGTGATTGTAAAATTCACAGTACAAATGTTTTTGTGTCCATTTCACAAAGCTGCATATAAAGTGAAGTAAGGCTGTTTTGCCCATCAGTTGTCATTAGATAAAGTATGTCAGGTAGTTACAGGAGTTCTCAGCTTACATCACCTCTGAAGTACATGCCAAGAGTAACAGTAGATGCAGCCTAATGTCCACTTAGCTAAACTTAACGTTTATGTTTTGACTTCATTTGTTTTATTTTTTTTTTTTGTTTCTTTCAGTTGATGAAAGTGCAATTTTGGATTGTCAGTTCAGTGAATTTTATCACACGCCGCCTCAAGGCTTTGAGAAGATTCTCTTTGAACAGCAGATCTTTTGAGAAGCACATCACCCGCAGCGGCCTGCACTCTGCACTGTTACAAAAGTTTTTCTTGTGCTTCTTCTAAGCTTTTCAGTGAATTGTACAAAGCCCTGTTATGTTTTGATTTATAATGTACTCTTGTGACTGTCCAGAGAGTGGTTTTGTCCAGCTACACACCATGTGGAAGAAACACTTTAATCACGTTTTTGTTTCTTTATCAGGTTTCCTAATGCAGAGTATATGGTAAATTTATATTTTTCATTTAAAGGAAATTCAGGTGTGTGTAAAAAGATGAAAGTTCTTGAGTGGCAGCTGCTTTGGCAGCTACAGTGCAAATGAGATGAGCAGTTCCACTTTTAAATGTGACATTCCCTTTATTCAATCAGGAAAAACCCAGCTGACTTTATGAATACCAACAGAATCATGGAGGACAAGTGTACGGTATGTGTAGGCGAAGACTGCAAAACTACAGCTACTTGGACTTGGTTATTGTTTCATGAAATTGTTTCTAGGATGTTGTAACAGACTCCTGTCATTTTACAGTTTTAACACAAATTATTTGTTTATGCACTTCAAAAATTCAGCTTGTACTATAATTTTATTAATATCTAACACCGTGGAATTAAATATTGTCTGAGAAATGGTCACTCCTGTGGAACTGTGAACAGTATTCTTCTTAGTTTTTTACAAATACTCATTTCAGTAAGACACATTATAGGAACTCTTTGCATAGAGGGTAGAATTTTGTGCTCAATGTTTCCATTTACTTTTAATTTCAAAACTTTGCTTTATAAATTCTTAATTATTTAGACAATATTGAATTCCTAAACCTTCTTCAAGTTCTCACTTATTTGACTGCATGTCATCACAGTGCATTTCATGAGCTCTTGCCAAGCATTGTTCTTTGTCATTTTCACAAGCAAAACTGAGATCTGACAGACTGCTGCTCTTTTGGTGGATGGGATTGAATTTGGTGCCCCATTTGCAGTTTTAAAAAATGGCAAGTTGATTTTCTGGGTAAAAATAAAACTGATGAAGATTATCTGTTAGCAGTAACAGTACTTGACTTGAGCATTCCTAGTTTTCATCCTCTTTCTCTGTATGTTTAGCATTCGTTTGCTCAGAGGTTGATGCGCTTGCTGCATCCTGAGCAGCTCTTCTTTTCTCCACCCTAGCGTCTCGCTTCTTCTCTTCTTTTGTCTGCATCTTTTCGGGTTAAAACTGATTAGGTCAGTGTCTGTGTTGCAATTACTTAGTACGTTTTCCTTAATTTTTCACTTAAGCTGGCACTTAAGTCTTCAATCTGCCTCAAGAATGATTTAAGATATGAAGAGGTAGGGGAAGGGACTGCGAAGGTGGTAGGGAATGAGAATGGCACCCGTAAACATGTGCCGCATGGTTGCCCTGCTGGCCACTGCCAAGAGTTGATTCTACAATAAAATAAAAAGAGGAATAACCTTGGAGGACAATCATCACCCCGAAAGCGGATAGTAGACGTCGCGTAGTATATGTGAACCAAATTTTGGGGCAATAGGTCAAATGGTTTGCGAGCTACAGGTGATTTAATATCCTGGACAGACACATGAACAGCCACAGTAGTGTATTATATATAAAGATTTGTACAGAATGTTGAGCACTGGTCAGTGCTGCTGCTGCCCCTCACAGCTTCGCAATTCTGGTTTCAACTCTGATAGTCCAGTTGCTGTCTTTATGAATCCTTCCCTTGTCCATCGTTTTTCTTTTGGACATGCAGATCAAGTGGGATGGCCTGATATAAGTATGTGGGTTGCCATCATCCTTATGGCTGGTTCCTCTTTTCCATCCAGTGCTTCTGGGAAAGAATCCATTTTCTTTCAGCCATTTAGTGCACCAGACCTATTCAGAATAGGATAAATTTAAAACAAATCACATTGGTAACCACTAATTGTTCTAAGTACAGCATAGTGGACCGTTTAACAGCTCCAAGTAGCTGACTGTGATTCCTTTTGCCAGTCATTCTGCCCACTCTCTGACCTGGATTAGTTGACCTTGCACAGGGCAATGCTGAATTAGCATGTAGCTTTGTGGGATATTGTAATGGAAAATGGACAAGACAGCACTAATGTAAGAATTACGGTTATTGTATTTCTTAGTATAATAAAGTGAAAAGTCACGGTTAATATCAATCATTCAATCTGTGTGGTGAGTATCGTGGTAGAAATATGCTGAGCTGAACTGACTAGGCCTCCTTATTCCCAAAAGTATCATCCAGACATTCTGGGGCAATGGCCAGATACTGTCGCAGGTTCAGCATGCCCTGGGTCTCCATCTTGGTAATTTTCCTGGTATAACTCCAAAGGTGGGTGTGCTTTGGGCTTCCAAAACCACCTTCCTCTTCTTGATTCAGAAAAGTAGCTGTTCAACTCCAAGGTCTTCACTGGGTCTTGAGAGAGAAAACCCATTAGCCCTCCGCAAGAGACTTATATCCACTGCTTGTTACTGTGATCTCATTGTCTCAGTTCCTGCTTGTGACCATGGGTGGAGATGGGGATGCAGACTGACAAGTATGTTGAAAGATTTCCTGTGCATCGTTATGCTTTTGTCTTATGATCATCTTCACCCTCACAACTTGAACTCTCCCACTTGGGGCATTAGCTCATGCTTTCCAAACCACTCTGTTTTTGGGGGTGGACTAGGACATATAATTTAGAGGTATTAGTAATCATCCTAAGTACATCACACTTTGCCTTGAACTGTTCCAGTGTACACTGGATATCACGGTCTGATGAGACTAGGGGACAGTATCATATGCAGACATTAGAGATGCAGCCTTTAGGACCTCAAACTGCATATCATTCTAACCTTGGTTGTATCCTGATGTCCTGTCTTGGGAAATTGGTAGAGGAGACTAGATGAGTCTTTGGTGGAGTCCAGTGACCATATCGAACAGTCTTGGAGTCAATGCCAAATATGTGAAAGCAACTGTCGTTCTGCAAACACCAAATGGCGTGCAGCCAAGGAATCCCTTCTTCTACAAAATACCATGGCTACATGGTCATAAGCCTTCACACCCATAATATATATGAAAACAGTATTCTAAAACTCCTATGATCACAAAAGCGCCCGGCAAGGTAAAGAGCTAGAACACTATACTGCACTTCCAAGACAAAATCAAGATTGCTTCTACTAAAACTGGGCTTCAGCTGTTGGATGCTGTTGTCATTGCAGTAACCCAGCAAAGTCCTTACAAGGAACGCCGATTTGTGTGATCTGTCAGTAATTAGAACACACTCTAGTCCCCCTCTTTGAAAACAGAGACCATCAATCCACTCCAGTCTGCTAGTCACTAAGCACTGTTCCTGCCTTATGTTTAACACTGAAGAAGAATGTTAGCTAAAAATCCCTAAGCTATCCTGTGCTTTCAGGGTTTCCTTGCATCTATTAAGTTTTTTTGATGATCACAGCGACCTTGGTCACAATGATGGACACAATTCCAACCAATGTTTCAGCAACTGTCTCCTCTAAGCAGGGCCTATCCACTTGATTTAGACGTTCTTCAAAGTGCTCCTCTCTTTTCTTCGATTAACATCTACTATCCACCGTACTCATCCAGAGTCGTCAAATAGTTTACTAGAACTTCTTTGATACACATTTAAAAATCCTTAAATTCATATAATTGGATTTACAAAATAATTACAGTAAGAAGACCATCTTTCTGCCTGGGAGCAAAGCAGAAGTAAAAACACAGTAATGGACAGATACCGAAGAGTTGGGCAGAACACCAAGCATTCTTAAGACAAACCATAAGTGAAGAACACAGAAGAGGAAGGCATATTGTTCAAGGTTTTTATTTCCTGGAATGTGCATAAACAAGTGCCCTCTTAAAAGAACATCTCACAACTTGTGGGGTCCACTGATTTACCAGGTAGAGCATTTACATTATTTTATATTTTAGTGAAAGTATGTCATATCGTGTTGCATCTCTAGCTTCTTCTCTGCAATACGCCAAGTCTGAAGAGCATGTAATTCGATCGGCCCAATACAAATTCTTTGAAATTTAAGGCTTACCATCACCCAAAGCATTTAAAAAAACTTGACATGGTAAGGCGAACAATGTCTCAGTCAGCATTCAAGAGGACCGAGTGGAATTACTATCCTAATGTCTGAGCTGGGAGTGACAGGTCGATAGATGAAATTCTAGTCAAGTCTTTTTAACTTCTGCCAACATTTTCCAATAAATAGATCCCAGAATACAGTATAACAAAGTGAGTTGGATATATCAGTAATCTTGTACAGTAGTTGGAATAAAATGCAGCTGTAATGTTAATTTAAAGATTTGGAAAATCCATGTTAGCCAAAGTGGGTGCAGTGCTGATTTAGTCCAAATGATTTTATAACAGCAGTACTTCTAATAAAATTTGTTCTTTTGTAGACCTGTTTCAAAATACAGTCAAGTGGCTGTATTGTGATACCATCTGTACCCTGTATTGCAGCAGACAGTGACACAAAGTAATGCTCCTCAGGATCACAGGGCAGCATATACAGTGCTGTGAAAAAGTTTCAATCCCCTTAAAAGTCAATGTAATTTTCTGCATGACAAAACATTTGAAGATATAGTTATTCATCCAGAATTTGCAATGTGACTGCTTGTGCTGTAACAATGCATTTCCAGAGTCAAAATAAACCATTTTATGTAGATATTTAATCGAAGAAGAAAAACTCAAAAGTCAGTGTTTACATAAGTATTCAAACCCTACACATTCATATTTTGCCCAGATACCTTTTGGTGCAATAACAGCCTTAATTGTTTTGGGGTAAGTGTTTGCCAGTTTTGCACATTGTTCAGGAGTGATTCTTCCCCATTCTTCTTGGCAGAGCTCCTCTAGGTTGGTAGGATGGTGCCTCTGTACAGCAGTTTTCAAAGAGTGCCACAGATTCTCAATATGTTAAGATGAGGGTTTTGAATTTGAAATTCCAAACTATTAACCTTTCTGTTTTGGGGCCACTCCAGTGTTGCTTTGGCCTTATGCTGAGTGTCATTGTCATGTTGAAAGATGAACATTCTCCCAAGCCATAGGTTCAAAGTAGACTGGAGAGCTGTTGACATTGTGGACCCCTGCACCTTCACTCCACTTTCAGCCAAAGAGCACTGCAGACTTCTGAGAGTGATGGTTGTATTTTTAGAAGCCTTTTTCACCAGTCGATGTCTCGCTCTGATGTTGAGTTTTGAGGAACAGCCTGTTCTACTAAGAGTATGGGTGCTGTTATAAACCTTCCACTTTCTGAAGACAAACCCAACAGTGCTTAATGGGACCTTTAAACTCTTCAATATTTTTTGTAGCCATTTCCTGCTTTGTGCATTTCATTGACTTTGTTTCTCACATCAGTAGAATGCTCATTTGTCTTCTTTTGCCTTCTTTTCAGTGATTGTCCAACAGAGACTATGGCCCTTACAAAGGGTGCTTTTTATATCCACTTAGATATAAAAGATGGATGGATGGACTCAAAAGTCGTCAAATAACTCTAACCTTTGTTTCATTTATGTTTAATTTCTCATTTGTGTAAACCTGTACCTTCCAAAGCAAAGAAGTTGAAATACGTATTCAAACACTAGCTTGAACTTTTCCTCTTCGGTTAAATATCTACAGAAAATTGTTTATTTTGACTTTGGAAATGTATTCTTTCAGCATAAGAGTTCACATTTAAAACACTGAATGGATAAATATGTGGACAAATCCTTTGTCATGCAGAAAATGGCAAAGACTTTCAAGGGGATTAAATACTTTTGCACACCACTGTACATAAACACAGGACAAGTACAAGACAGGCAAAGAGCTATAATCTATACTAATAAAAGGCAAAGCCCTCACTGACTGACTGACTCACTGACTGACTGACTCACTCATCACTAATTGTCCAACTTCCCGTGTAGGTAGAAGGCTGAAATTTGGCAGGCTCAGTCCTTACAGCTTACTTACAAAAGTTGGGCAGGTTTCATTTCGAAATTCTACGCGTAATGGTCATAACTAGAACCTGTTTTTTGTCCATATACTCTAATGGAGGAGGCGGAGTCACGTATCGCATCATCACGTATATTGCCTCCTACGTAATCACGTGAAGTGAAAACAAAGAAGAGATTTACAGCACGAGTCAAACGCGGGAACGAAAGTAAATGACGTTAATTGTTGAGTGTCTTTTAATACTGTGTAATTGTTGAGTGTCTTTTAATACTGTGTAAGCATGCATATCAACAGATGTGCAATTAAACGTGTGCATTTACGGGGTGATTTCTCAGGCTTAAAGCTCGAAGTGATCACTCGAGTGAAGGCAGCTTCACAAAAAAACATCCTTAACAAACTGTTATTGGTATATTTACCTCAATTTTAAAAGGTTTTCTTCTTAATAAAAATTTAAAAGCAGAACTTCGCCGGTGCAAACCGCGGGGATTTGAGCGACTGACGCATACAGACATATTCATGAGTGCAGATACTTCGGAAAGAAAGCACCGTGTAAACCTAAAGTTTATAATAAAGTTCATAGACCTACAAAAGGTTGCCATTGATTTCAGGCAAGATTGCTTTTCTCCTGTACAACTATATGTTGCATTCTTAACAGTAAGCTTGCACAGCTTGGT